>NW_026873053.1:0-139357 GCF_032173495.1 Musca vetustissima | reverse complement strand
TGTTATGTCATACACTCGTTCGTTACGTATGCTGAAGAGATATATTGAGTGGTCTGTATCGTGTTTACAAATTATAATGGACAGACGGACGGACGGATACACATGTCTAGATCGGCTCAGCTAGTCGAGATATGACGACAGCCTTGGTTCGTTTGACCCGCTACATATTGACCGATAATTATCAGAACACCCATTTGAAACTTTATCATGTTCGGCTTTTGATTGATTGTCCTCGAAAGCGACTACTAAAAATTAAGTTTCGGTCCACAAAAATAGTCATGCTTATTTTCTGTATAAATCCACTTCCCCATGTCGAATTTTTACAGTATTCGGGTCGTAATTATAGTATCTAGAGCGACCAGAAAAACCGACAAAAATAAATTTTTTGGTCGTTTCACCCCCTAAATATTAACCGATTATTACGAAAAAAATAGGGTGTCTTCTTTGGCCCGAACCGAACCAACATTTAACAGTTTCCATAAAAAAGAAATTGCTTCAGAATCCTCAGCATATATTAAGTCCTTTAAACAAAAGCGTTAAAGGTCTGGTTTGGTTAAATAGTTTATTAGCAGTTTGAAATTTGATTTATACGAAACAGGAAAGCAATCATATTCGGATCCGCATCAGTTCTGAACTTCAGATTGACCTTCATATAATCTAGCAAATTAAATTAATACGATTAAAAACTATACGATATAGTTTTTATGTGAAATTTATTGCAACAAACGTATGTGACTGTCGTGTTCAGCTGAATAAAAAATAAAATGATCTCCATACTTTATGATATGCACCTGAATACATACATATACATATATATGACATACACACAATAAAACTGACAATCAAATTATTGCATTCCACCAACAAAAATAAAAAACTAAATATTGAAATAAACATAAAATAGTTTTTTATTTAAATCCGACATGGACCCGACCTATGTATGACGCCACATATTATCATTAAGTTTTATAGGACTACCTGAACTTGTATTTGTTTTTTAGCCAGAAACAACACACATGCAATACAAATCCACATGAGTTCAATCTGAAATTTGCACTTTTAACGCAATTATTTTTTTTCATGCTTCGAAACAATACGAAAAGTTGCACTCATTCGATGCTCGATGTTTGTTGTCAAGTCGAGTCAAGGATATCGATGCATCTGACGCGTTGATTGCCCATCGTTATGTGGAACAGAAAACAAAATACAAAAATCTGTTTATGAGTAGTTCGTTCATGCAATTTGAAAGCAATTACAGATAATTACTATGTTTAATGAACGTGTGAGTTAAATACTGGAACTGGAAATGGCATGGGAAATCAAAGTGCTGATCAATGCTTTATTACCCTCCGCTAGAGGCTAGCTGGCGTCTATATGGATATTGTCTAAATTTTATGCTCTATTTTAAATTCATTTCAATTTGTGTGCAATATTTTTTTTCACAAAATTAAATAATTGGAGAACCAAATGCTATTGACTAAATTAAATATTCGTTATAAACATAACTAAAAAAACAAAACTAAAATAAAAAAACTAAAGAGATATATAATGGAAAACATTTTAAGGAGTCTATAAAAATATTTCCTCCATAAGGCGTGGATTTGCCTGTGAACATATTTCCTTTAATAAATCCATGCCTTAGGGAGACTGTGAAAATATTTCCTTTCAGGCTTATCTTGGTCCCTCTTTCATCTCAATTGTGGACACTGACCTCCCCGCGGTGTCACCTGGGGTAGCTATTCTCATCACTTGTTGAAATAGTGAGATATTGTGTGCCGCGAGTTCACCCATAAGAACTATAAAAAATGGGTTGAGGCGTCCTGTTAGTTGCCACACTCGGAAAACCACTCCTACTATGAAAAAGCAAAGAAAAAGAAAACCAAACCCCCTAATGTTGACAACCCCCGCGCCTAGAAACAGCATATGATCGCTGCTCTGGCCAGGACATTAAAATTCTTTTAGGTGATTTTAATGCAAAAATCGAAAGGGAAACTATCTTTGACCCCACCGTCGGAAAATTCAGTCTTCAGGAAGAAACATCCGACAACGGTATGAGGTTAATTGATTTCGCGGCAGCAAAAAACATGGTAGTTAGCAGGACCATATTCAAGCATCTCAATATACACAAGGCCACCTGGATTTTTCCTGATCAAGCAACGATAAATCAAATTAATCATGTTGTGATAGACGGAAGGCATTCATCTAGTGTATTAGACGTTCGATCGATCCGAGGAGCGAATATCGATTCGGACCACTACCTTGTAGCAGCCAAGGTTCGCACTCGTCTTAATGTTGCAGCAAAGGTGCGATTTAACACAACACAGAAACTCGACGTCGAAAAGCTGCAAACACAACAGGTTGCCGGGGCCTACTCCGCTCAACTTACCAACCTGCTTGACGAAAGCACTTCTTGTCCCGATAATAGTATAGAAGCACAATGGCAAAGAATTGCCTACTCCCTACAAACTGCAGCAAAAGCAACACTTGGGTAACAAAAACCACCACCTAGAAACCCATGGTACGATCAGGAGTGTCATAATGCTACTGATGTGAAAAACGCAGCGTATAGGGCAACCCTGCAAACAGTAGCAACACGTAATGTTTTGGAGAATTATCGGGAAAAAAGCATGAGCAAATAGAGATATACAGGAGTCAGAATGAAGTCCGGGAATTTTACCAACGAGTAAAACACCAAACCGAAGGTTTTGGTGCAGGCACATCCTCCTGTAGACGTGAAGAACGAAACCAGGTGACAGATACAGACAGCGTGTTGAGGATCTGGAAGGAGCATTTTGAAAAGCTTCTGGTATCAAATAGTGGTGGCGGTGAAGAAGATACCCCAGAACCAATAAGAGATGATGGTATAGAGTGTACACCACCTAGCCAAGAATAGGCCATAAAAGCAATTAATCGGCTCAAGAGCAATAAAGCAGCAGGTGCCGATGGGTTATAAGCCGAAATATTCAAGACAGGGGGTCAGATGCTGGTAAGGAGCATGCACCAACTGATTAGTACAATTTGGCTAGAGGAATGCATGCCCAATGATTGGGACCTCAGCATCCTGTGTCCCGCGCACAAAAAAGGAGACAAAACTTCTTCCCATCGCATATAAAGTGCTATCCAGCGTGTTGTGTGAACGATTGAAGCCAATGGTCAATGACATTATTGGACCATACCAATGCGGCTTCAGACCTGACAAATCCACTATTGACCAGATTTTTACTCTGCGCCAAATCCTGGAAAGGTCCCACGAAAAACACATCGACACATACCACCTATTCGTCGACTATAAAGCCGCATTCGACAGCCCTATCCGTTCCTGCAAAATTAATACTACGATGGCTAGGCCATGTGGAGCGAATGAATGAGAATGCCCCGGCTCAAGAAGCATATAAAAGCGAGCCTACTGATGGTTCCCGTAAAAGAGGAAGGCCACGAATCAGATGGAAAGACCAAGTAGATTTCCTTTAACAAATCCACTCCTTAAGGTGTTTGTGAAAATATTTCCTTTAACAAATTCATGCCTTAAGAAGGCTGTAAAAATATTTTTCTTTTAATAAGCCCAGGCCTACCGAAGACTACAGAAAATATAATAGAACATTTTTTCTTGCGGATGCTTGACCTGCAGCTAATATTCTTCTACATGTAGTATTAATTTCTCTATTAAACTAATTTTTGTTTTCAACAATTACTTTTGATTAGTATTTCAAACTGATCGAAATTAAACAACGTTCAATATGTTTAAATGCTGAAGGTTATGATTTAATAAATTGTTGTCTTGTCTCGAGAGAAGGCTGTTCAGAATGACCCTCATACAAAATCATAGTTCATGCTGTACACGTTTTGTGTTATGGTTTTCAGATGATAATACACACACAGACACATTCATATAATCACACATACAAATTAACATGATGCTGTTAAATGCAATTTCATAACAATTAATGCAACTATTATAACATTATGGAATTCCGAGAGATGAAAAAATGTCAATTTATTAAATAAATACAAAATTTGCAAAAAATCTATAAACAAAAATTTAGCAATGACCGTGATCATTGCTAAATTTTTTGCACAAAATGTTGTTGTGATAATTGATAAACTTACCGATTTTTTGAATCTATGATGGTTTTTTGCACGTTGGATTTAAGGAAACAACTATTTTATTCACACTCACTTTTAATTTAATTAATTATTTCAAAATTTTATTCATTTTTTTTTATTTTACTATCAAGACAACTTTTTTGAATTTACGAAATTTTTGTTGGCTTTAATTTTAAACTTATTCACATGGATTTAATTCAAGAAATCAAAACAAAACAACAAAATCAATTACCATTTGCACTACACTTGAAAGCTAGAAAGAGACAGCAGATACACTTAACAAATGCCAAACATTATTTTTTCGGTTACCATAGTATACATTTTCAAGATTAAACACGGTAGCTGGGGTATTTTTTTTGGTTAACACATCTGGCGATTTTTAACTTTCAAACAAACATTTTCCCCTGAACTTTACTGCACTTTTTAATTTTTTCTTTTCAATTCTAAATTTAAAAACAAATTAATTTCACAAAAAAACAATGTAACAAATCAAACAAAAACAGTCAGTAATACATCATATCTTGTGAAAGATCGCCGCGTAACTAACTGACACTTAACAAAAAAATAATAAAAACAAAAATGTGAAATTGTTTTCTTCTTACTCTCTTCTTCCTCTTTACTGCGTAATTTACAAATGTCTAGTAGAGTGTGTGTACACCATACATGTCACAAAAAGTCACCACACACAAGAGAAAGAAAGAAATACCCCACCATATTTTGGTCGACAGACGTAAAGTGGGGGGAATTGAGTGTAGCAACAACAATTTCACTAAGGCTTAAAAGAAAATAACGCCAGTTGAGCCGGTGGGGCCCAGCTAATAAAACGGTATGGTGGGGCAAGGGGGAACATGCACACATAACAAGAAACCTGACAAAATAAATTTCTTGTACGTGGTGTGACAATAAAAAAGAGTTATTTTTTGTCGATCCGAGGTGAACAAAGAAAAGAAATTTCACCTTAACCTGTTACAGTTGATTAAAGGAAAAGAAGAAGACAATGACAACAAAATGTCTTATCCAATAATAAGTAAATATGAAAATGTTTGCGATTAAAATCAAAAGAAAAATTGTGTTAATCAATTTTTCGCACTCCTAAAATATTTGATAATAAAAATGAAATAAGAAAGGTAGGGAGACAATTACTTCCAAATGTTTTTTGCTGGTATTCACCTTTCAATTTCTATGGAAGTATAGCTTTGTATAGCCTACACCATAAAGTGGAGTGTATATTAAAGTTCTCATTATGTTTGTAACACCTCGAAATAATTGTCACAGGCGCCTTCATTCTTGATCAGAATAAAATTTTATGCCGATTTAGCCATTTCCGTCTTCCGCGGAAATCATGCCAGAGATCGCCATATTTAAAATTGAGCTTTGAAATTTTTCACGGTCATTGTGATTACTCTTTGGATGTTTGATATTGTGCATTTTCCAACTGAAATGGCTCTAATCTTTCATAGCGGCTTTTTGGACAAAACCTCTACACAAAAAATTATTCATGTTTTCACATGACACCTACATAAAAGTCCCGCCCAATTTTTGGTAGTTTTAGAGGTTTTTCCGCATTTTCCACCGAAGAGGGTGTAATTTCTAATATCAGGTTATTGGTAAAGAAAACACTTCTTGTCGAAAATGTTTGACGCCGCCATCCTTTCGACCCTACGATCAATTACCGGGTACATTTGTACCTTTTTTATACCCTTCACCACACTGTGTAACAGGGAATTATGTCTTTGTGCATATGTTTGTAACAGACAAAAGGAAAGGAGATAGAATCACTGAGTCGATTTCTGAGTTGATGTTAAAACAAAATCCAGGTCGCATAAATAATGCGATTTAGATGAAATTTGGTATAGCTCATTTATTTGTTCCAAGGACAAAGCCTATTGAAATTAGAAAAATCGGTTCAGATTTACATATATCTCCCATATATATATATATATATATTCGTCCGATTTAATGTAAATGATGCAATATTAATGACATCATGTAGGAATTACCGAACATTTGTAGTTTTCATTATATGAGGTTTTATAACTAATTGAGGACTGATATAGCTCAAGGTATGTCATAGTTTTATACACCAACGATTTCATGTTATTTTGATATTAAATACTGCAAAGTAATTAAATATTTGATATTTTCTTATGTTTGATAAAAAAATAACTGCCGATGACGAAATTTTTGAAGTAGAAATTCTTTAATCCCATATTATATATACACTAGAACCCCGATCAAACTTTATGAAAACTGCTATACTTATTCTTCGGCGAGAATCCCTTCACCATGTAAAATTTCGTGATGTTCGGGTCATAAATACGGCCTCTGGAGCGACAAACAGACAAAAATAAAGTAGAGGTCATCCAAAAACAATAGGGTTCATCCTTGGCCAGAAGCGGTTGGTCCATAACTGTGGCCTTTAGCGTGTTTACAAATTATAATGGACAGACGGATGGACGGACGTACACACATTTCTAGATAGACTCAGTTATGACGATCGGTATACTAATAGGTGGACTTAGCACCAATATTTCGCGGCATTACAATCTCTTGGGGCCACATAAATCTATAGTCCCTGACAACATAGTGGTGCAGGGAATGTAGACCGGGCCAAAAGTGAACACGTCGTTAAGGACCTTTGAAACCATATTTCTGTAAGGCGGTCTGTTATCTGATAGTGCAAAATTATATTTTTGTAGAAAACATGAGGACCTATAATAGCAATTTTCTGTTTGTAGAAAAATGAGGACCTATAATAGCAATTTTCTGTTAGGAGGTTATATCGTTTGACAATCCGAAAAAAATAACTTTGATAGGAAAATGTAACACGACATTAAAAATACTTTAAATGGACCTGGGACTTTGAATACCGTAGTAGAATTATTTCCACATTTACTAGGGCCCTCAAAAGACTTAACACTGATCGGGACATAGGTCTATGTTGAAAACTGTCTCTCAGGTGTTCCTCTCCCCCGAATTAAGAAAAAACACAAGTAGTCGGTTTTGCGACAAATATATACGCTCAGCGGATTTAATTTGGGTAGGTCTATGGAATTAATATATAGGATCGAGGAGGACCATTTTTATACCCATCACATCTATGTTGTAAGGATATTATATATGGTATAGATTCGATCAAGACATGTGTGTCCGTCAGTCCCATTTTAATAAAGTCGATCAAGACATGTGTATCCGTCAGTCCGATTATATTTGAGTCGACCAAGACATGTGTGTCCGTCCGCCCGACTGTCGATTATAATTTGTAAATTTGTTTTTTCGGGCCACGATAATAACTCGAACGCCAGAAAGAGGGTTCTGACCATAGTTTAATTATGACTGTTTTGATTAAGATCGGTCAAAAAATGTACGGAAAAGATTATGTGTAGCTGTTTAACTCGATACGGTCAAAAGAAAGAATATGTGGCGAAATTGAATCCTCTCTTCCACTCTCTTTTCCTTTTTCTTTTTCGGTACCACTATGGACAATAGTCTCTGAGTGAACGGTTGCAAATTAGCAACCGTACATCCCTAACCTAACCTATTCCATTCGCTTCAAATGAAATTTAAAAATGTTGACCTTGTGCTAGAAGCAGTGGACCTATGATTTGGTCTAGGTTTTGTAAAAGTATTACGATTTGCAAAGTTTGTATTACATGGAACATTACATTGGATTGACCGATCTTCAAAATGTCCACCTTTTGTGAGGAAGGGATCAGAAGAAGTGGACAGATGAGTCTCACCTTCGGACTAGATTCGCAATTGCTAAAAATACAAAGATCTGCAGAGTTTATATCAAATCCTACATTTCATTCGCCTGATATTGGATTCATAAATATTGAAAATGTTGACTATTTTTGGGTCAGGTACCAGAAGGAGTGGAATAATGAGTCCCATCTTCAGACTTGATCTAGGCTTAGTAAAGTTAATAGGTTGTACAAAGTTTGGTTCAAATCCATTCGCATGATATCATAAAATTATTTTTAACATAATTTTGACCATTTTGTGGGGAAGATACCAGAAGGAGTGGACCGATATTCCTAATCGTCGAACTTAATCTAAGTTTGGAGGAAATATTAAGATGTGCAAAGTTTGGATGAAATTGGTTTTTCTCTTCGTAAGTCATCGTCCGGATATTTGCAAATCGACTCCAAATTGTCTGAAACGGATTTGGAGTCGATTTATGCTCGTCTGTCTTGCCTATCTTCAGGTACCAGAAGGAGTGGAATAATGAGTCCCATCTTCAGACTTGATCTAGGCTTAGTAAAGTTAATAGGTTGTACAAAGTTTGGTTCAAATCCATTCGCATGATATCATAAAATTATTTTTAACATAATTTTGACCATTTTGTGGGGAAGATACCAGAAGGAGTGGACCGATATTCCTAATCGTCGAACTTAATCTAAGTTTGGAGGAAATATTACGGTGTGCAAAGTTTGGATGAAATTGGTTTAGGCAAGACAGACGAGCATAAATCGACTCCAAATTGTCTGAAACGGATTTGGTCCATAGAAACATGGGGTTTAAAACCTATATTTCGATGAGGCACATATTTGCTGTATCCAAATTTGTATACCCCCAATACCCATAAGACTGAGATCATAAAAATTATAAATCTCTTATATATATAAAAATCAAATGATGTGCGTTGGCTGCTAAAAACTAGAGAACGGTTAATCGGATTTAAATAATTCCTTTTGTGTTGTATTCGCATTGTTAACCGGAAGGATTAGCAGTAGCAAAATATTGGTTTTGAAAAATCCTTTTTTTTTTTTTGATAAAACAAGCTGGCAAGAAACGAAAATATTGAATTAAAATTAAATTTTTTTGTCAATCAATAATAATGCCAAACCGTGGACGACCAATCATTATTCGCTTAAACTCGATAACGGCTGAACGGATTTATCTTATCTTAGTCTTGAAATGTTCGTGGAGGTCCACGAAGGTTTAAAAGATGAGAAAATATCGAAAACCGCGAAAAATTTGCAAACAAATATTATGAAGCATATCTGAATTTCCACGACTTAAGCATTGAGCTATTTTGATTGCACTACGTCATAGTTGTTATTTTGAGATATTTTGGAGCGAGAAGCATATCATTCTTTAAGGCTTTGTCAATTATTGAAAATTTTCAACAAAAAATGCAATATGCATTGACATTATATTGAAAATATTTTATATGGGAATACAAGTATATCATTGAATGTACACACATAGAATTCACGATTTTGGGACAAATGCAAGGATGGAAACTCAGACGACATTCTGAATCAAGTTCGTGTTCATTCAGGGTATTCGGATTCTAAGATCCAAGCCCTAGATTAATAATAATAATAGGAACATGTTTTTGGTTTTCCAATATATATGCACTTACAAACAGAACACCTCGCATATATCCGATACCAAAAAGAAAGAAAACTATATTTTATTTGCTAAAATTTATCATTAAGCTCAGCTGGAAAGAGAACAAGGAACCAAAAATCAGCCATATTAGAAAAAATAGCCAAGTCATGGTATCTAATTTGAAGGTTATACCAAAACCTTGAACATGCCAGCTACCGACAACACTCAGGTTGGAAAACGGTGGTAAGAACTTCAATATACCGAAAATTGAACGGGAAATAGTTATGGCGTCTTTTTAAGACGTTTAGTTATAGTGCGTAGTTTCTGCTTAATTTCTTTTTATTCACAGGAATCCGTTAAGCCTAATTATACCCAACTCTTTGCTAAAATTCGGTCAATATCATTATAATGCCGAAAATGGGGCGAAACCTGTATGTATTGATATATCAAAACGTGGACCTAAATAGATAATTATTCGCAAACCAATATATGGGTGCTACCCGGAAACGTGGACCGAGATTTGCAAAGAGATTTTGCGAGCTATGGATAGCCAGGTAGATGGATCTTATGTACAGATATGGATTTTTATATACCTATGTTTTAACGAAGCATTTCTGCATGTCATTCATAAGACTTCGATATATTCAAAACACTCTATAAATGTAATATCATAGCAAATACATCTGCAATGTATCTCCAAAAATAAAACTGCCGATTTTATATTATTTTTTAAATTCCCATGTATTGGTTCAACAACAAAACACATTTATGAATTATTCTCAACTATTATGAATTATTAAAAGATAAACTATTTGCAGACAAATGCATATTCCATGTTATTAAAGTTCATATACAATATGGGGATGATTTTGATTAATAGCATTTCTATCTCCCCGATGTCATGTCTTGTCAATTTCGATGTTGACTTCATTCCACTTAAAATTATTATTTGAAGCCTTCGGCGACATCTAACAATATGACTTCTTTTTTGCACATGTGTCATAAAAATGTCTAAAAATTGGGTGATATTCATATGTTATTTGAAATCTTCGGCAAAAAACAAAATTGGTTATGACATAGATAACACCTCAATAAATAATAAATTCAAATGGCTACAATCAGTGAAACGGGTGAATGCGGCGGTATTTTTTTTTTATTTACAAAAAATATTTTAATAATCTTTAAGTGAAATAGAAAAAAAAACGAAACCACAAAAGGGTGTAACATTTTTTTAATGCAATAATTAGCAGTTAAATTTTAATTAGCGCTTCACTTTTATAGCACAATTATAAACTTTATAAATATATATTTTTTTGGATTGAGATTGTAAACAATGACCCAGTTTCAAAATGTAGCTTTTAGCTATTTGTGATGTGTTTTTGGGTGCATTATGATTTTTTAGGGATTCCACACTTATTTTACCGCCTTCAAAGTCCAATGGGTGAATGCTGTCAAAATGTAGTAAACAAATTTAAGACATTTCATGTTGAAGAAATGTGGTAACACATTTTTCTTTGTATAGAGACTATCTAGGAACATGGTTATATATTGAAAATATTATGTGAATATATTGTTTCACACAAAGGTCCTGGAATGACAAATTATAACCACTTCGTAATGAATTGTGTCTACGACCGATGTTTATAATTATAGTAGGAAGATTTTTCATCTAAAAAAAAAAAACAGAAATTGTGCGGTACCGAAATTTGTGTATGTATGTACCCAAAGTGGTGAGGAGCATCATATAGCCGTTCGACTTTTAGACACAAATATGTTGAAAAACGTGTGGGAAGTACCCAAACATATGATATCTACAATGAAACTGGAATCAATATTGATAATTTTTTAAACGGATTTTCTACCCAAAATACTTTTATTTTATCAAATTAGATAAAATAATATAACATTTCAAAATAGATTTACATTTCCGTTTCCACTTCTAATGTTAAGCCTAAATGCGCACAAATGACAGTGCAAATTAATTTATCTGAAGGTCGACATTGTGGTTTTCTTAGTCAATTGTACCAATACCAAAAAACTAACATTAAAGACTACAAAAGCGTAAGACATTAATAATATTCAAAACTACAAAAATTGCACATGATTTAAGCGTGGGAAAACAAAAGACTTAAGACACAAACCCTTGTGGCAACAAAAATACGTGATTTACAAAAAATGTATCATGTCAAGTGACATAACAAGTAACAAATAAGATTTAAGCTTATCTCAGGTTGAACATTAATAATATGAATAAATATTTATATGTATAACGGATTATGTGTGTGTTTTGGAGCATAGGCTAAATGTAAGGTTTCGAAGTTTAAAATTAGGTTATTACAATTATGTGGGAAGAAAATAGAGATTTATCAACAAAATTTTAATTATATCGAAATTCGCAACAAAATATATTAAGATTCTGTAAGTTTTTTTAGGCCTATATTTCCTAACTTGTTACCTTTTTAACCAGTCATGATTGTTTATCTTAATTTCCGAAAACGATCCTTACTTACTAGTATGTTTGGTACTCCTAGGATGTATGGTATTGAAATCGGTCCACGTTATAATATGACTCCCATTTTATGGTACCGACCAATTTATGTTATTTTAAATGTTCAAACCGAAAGGACACTAATTTTGCAATTCGATGTTTAGAAGGCTGGTATACATCTGCACAGAAAAAATTATGATTTGAGGTCCATATTTTGGCATATTTTTGGGCGTTTTGAATGAGCCCTATCGGTTTAAAAATGCGGCTAAAAGTATTTTTAAACCGAAAGGGCTCATTCATTATAGACCCATGTTGTGACATAGTCCGTATATAATAATCCCTCCCAATCGAAAAGTGTCCAAATTGGCATTCCAGGTTTCTGGTAAAGAAAATACTTCACCCCGCATTTTAGATACATAAAGAAGTCCCACTAACTTGTTATGTTAAAATGCCTACCACAGTTTTCCAGCCTTACTGTCAGCAATTTGGCATTTCATTTTCAAAGGTTATAAACTATCTACTAGCAGACAATTTACAATGGCATTGTATTAGTATAATGGTCCAACAGTATCAAAAGTTAAGCCTGGCCAAAATTTGTGTATTTATTTTTAGTGTGTAGTTAGGACTAGTGAGCCGACCATATGATACAATACACAACTACCACGGATCTCATACTTTCTGCGGATCTATAATCTGAGCCGGGACAATACTTCACGATATTCAACCAATTAGAAGTTTAAAAGCTACACCATATTACCATGGCATCTTTTCTTTGCTTTGCTTAATATCATTCTATCTTTACCGAAAATTTTAGGCGCCGTCGTTGACCATAACAGGAAGTTCGTGTAGAATAGCAAAGCAATTGACGTGACATTTGCGACCACTAGTGTGGTAATGGTAATTCTAAACAATATCAAAATACGTAGACACCTATATTTGTATATATATTATGTATATACTGTCAACTTCTCAGGTCTATGTCCTTTAGAAGGAAATATATACTCAACCAGAAAAACATACAAAAATTAAGTTTTTGGTCCATTCCATCCCCTAAATATTCACGGATTTTTACCATAAACAATAGCCGTCTAGCTTGGCCAAACATTGTCCTACATTTCGTGGCCATTGGTCCATAAATGTGACCTGTAGCGTGTTTACAAATTATAATGGATAGACGGATGGACACACATGTCTAGATCGACTCACGAATGACGATAGATCGATATGACGAATGGTATACTAAACGGTGGGTCTAGGAGTAATATTTTGCGGCGTTACAGACTCTGGGGGTCACATAAAGCTGTAGTCCCTTATAACGTAGTTTTGTGAAAATGTCGTTGAGGGCCTATGAACTCATATTTTCATAAGGCGGCTTGTTATCTGATAGTGCAAATGCGAAATTATACTTTGGTAAAATAATGAGGACCAATAATCGGCCTTTTTTATTGTTCGAAATCCGAAAAAAAACTTTAGGTTGAACATGTGACAGGACCTTAAAAATACTTAAAATGTGTATGGGACTTCAAATATATTGATAGAATTACATCCACATATACTAGGGCCCTCAAAAGACTTGAAATTGAACGGGACATGAATGTTGACTCTTTGTGAGGGAAGTACCAGAAAGAGAACATCGACGGGTTCCATCTTCGGACTGGATCAAATCGGACATTCCATTCGCCAAATATTGGATTTGTAAATATTAAAAAATTTTGGGGGAGGTACCAGAAGGACTGCACAATTAGATCCCATTTTCGGTCTTGATCTAGGCTTGGTAAATATAATAGGTTCTACAAATATAATAGGTTGAAATCATGATATAATAATAGAAGGTAACAGCAAGTGTTGTTGTACAAAAAACGATACAACAACCACATGGAAATTTGTTTTTGTAAGTTCTACTAGTGTCAACTTATTTGACAGAAAAATGTAAACAAATAAACAAATTGTCATCAAATTATTTTTATTTTGAAAATGAAATATTTTCGAATCCTCAAAATAAAAATTGAAAAACATGAATGAAAATCTATAAAATTTATATTTCTATCGCTTCCACATCTTTCCTATAATTGAGCCATTGACATATATATGTGTAACACATATGAAAATGCTGGGAATAGCGAGTTATTCCTTGAATAAATATTTGCTTCCTCAAACTTTTCCAGCAGGCAGATTGAGTAAATTGAATACAGGAGCACATTTAATAAAGAACAATTTCAAATTGTATGCGTTCGAAATTTTCCTGTTGGGTGATTTTTAAAAACATAATTTGTCAAATTCATATTGACACTAGTATTACGTTGGAATCAAATCAGCTGGGATTTGCTGTTACCTTTTATAATTGTACCATGGGTTGAAATCAGAAAATCCCCAACTTCGAACTTGAACTAAATTTGAATGAAATTGGCCATACAGACAGATGGACGGACAGATATTTTTAAGTCAACTTCAAATTGTTTGAAACGGATTTGGTCCAAAGAAACATGGAGTCTAAACCCATATATCGATGAGAAACATTTTTGCCGTATAAAAAAAACAATTGAAAAATGTTATATAATTCTTTATTATTTTATAGAATTACAACCATTTTTCTAAACATCTACAATTGGGCTTATATTGAAAATTGTCTGCAAGACATTTTGTATCCTCTGAGAAACTAAATTACAAATACGAATGATAGAGTAGGCGATAGGACCTTCTAAATACCTAAATTTGGTCGGGACATGGGCGTACGATGTAAATAGCGTGCGTGGTGGTTTCATATCCCCTGTGGATCCAAAATTCCAAATTACGGTCATTTCGATTTAAAATATCCTAAAATACCTAATATAGGCCGAGCCCTATCTGAAAAAATATAAAACTACCGCTACATAGATTGATAAATGCGGAACTCGGTTTGGTAAATGGATAAATTCTGTCGGAAATGTTATATGAAACTCTGCTGATTATTTTTATGTGGAAATGTCTTTTCTTTCCGAAAATCCGAACTGACAACCACGTCAATCAGAAAACAAATCTATAAATTTTAATTATATTAAACTGTATGCAAATAATTGAACTTATATTGAGACATCCCAATATCATAGTAAGGTTTGTCGGGCATGACTGACAAAATGACAAATTTTATATTCATATCATCTTATGATGAAAATTATAATGTTTTTGTCAAACAGCAACATCTATTCACACACTTTATCTATGTGCATTTTTAATTAAACTAATTAAATTTTATAAAATCTTGCACATAAATAAACCGAAGTGTTAAACACACCTTGACAATCCACCAAAACGAAATCCGATAAAAGATATAGAGTTTTCAAAGGTCATAGATGAAGTGTAAAAAATAAGTAGCATCAAATTGGTAAATAACTAACTTCAAGTTTAACAAAAAAAAATATATTACAAAAGAGGGCTGGGACTAAGGGACCACCATCAGATCATGTAATCGGTACGAAATGCATCAACGTACCCAATAAATCACAACCACCATTCGACCAAACATACTATGTACATACCGACATATAAATGTATGAATGAACATACGTATATCAAGCGAACTATGAAAGTTATGTCATATCCCAACCAACCATTCAATCCAAATATTTTTTTCAATTCCTTCTCCAGAAAAAATAAAAAACCTCAACGAGACAGAGAACCCATACGACCATTATTCAAAACTTTTTTTTTGAGATGGACGATGTTGATGACGACAATGATAGCGCTGATATTTACTTTGGATCAGATATGGAAGATTGGAGCAACAGAAATGCACTTGAATGTTAAAATAAGCGTAACGAAGCGCAAGTGTATGTACGAATGTATGTGAAAAAAAAACATCAACCAAATAAAATTTACAAACCACTGCTATGAATGAACCATAAACAAAAGTACTGAATAATAAAACAATATAAAAAATGGTATTACATCTTTGCAGACAGACCCATTTGTTATTTGCTAAACCTAAAAGGGAAATAAACATTTATTTGCGTAGATGAACAGACGTTTCCGTAGGGTTGGTCAAGATATGCGGATATGATCATTTAATTTTTGTTGATGAAAATTTCAAATTGTGGGTACATGCAGATATATATCAATCAATCTGTAATATAATTGTAGATTATTATTTGGGAATTTACAGTGGCTCAAAAATGGGATAATATATAAAAACCAGTAAAAAAGATGTTATGTTTGGAACGGCCGAACATTTTATAGCATCTACCATGAGGATGACAATCAAAATATCTAAAATTAAGGGGGGGGGATCCTAGGAGAAAACTCATGTTATGATAGGACCTTAAACATAACGACAAATACACGAGAAAAAGGTGATTGGAATTCTCAAAATATCTAATAATTGGCTACACCAAGACGGGAATCCATATTGATCATTTTTTTTAGTGAAATTTAACCAAAATACCGAATTACTGCCACTTTGGTTGCAAAACGTGTCAAAAATTCCCAAACTACCGACATAGGTTAGTATTAATAATTTTTAGTGCAGAAATGTGGTGATACCGTTGTTAGAACCCAATATACCAATTTCGAGCCAATTTGTTCGAAGAAAAATCACATATTGGGGGTACTTTATTATGGGGACTGCCCTTCCTTAAACGTGGGTCAATATTAAACATTTTTAGTGTGGAAATGTGCTATATGAAATGTGCAATGAGAACCCAATACAACCAAAATTACAAGTTGGTTGGAAAACGTGTCCAAAATCCCAAAAAAAATAATTTTTGGTATGGAAATGTGCTATTCAATGTTAACACAAAATGCCAAATTACAGTCAATTCGGTTGGAAAACGTATCCGAAATCCCCGAAATACCGAATATTGGATATAACGTTATATGGGATCTACACTGTGATTGACATTTGCAACACCAAACATCCTAGGAGTACTAAAATGTCTGTGCGATCTCAACCGTGACTTCAACAGGGTAAATCTACACAGAATTTTATTCTGATCAAGGATTATAGATGGCTGATCGAGCTTGAGGTCAGCATTTGTGTTTATATATTATTTTCCGATATTTCGAAATGCATTGAATTTCATCTTTTAATGACTATAAATGCCGAGAGTGCAGAAATAAATGTCGCGTGAGAAATCAAAAATGTCGAGTGACCGAGAAAAGTCCTTCGCAAATAAAGGATATGCCAAATTTTGAAAGTGCGATAATAATGCTTGATATCTCTTATGCATGTAAAGAATATAAAAAGTTCAAAGTATTATATTATAAATATTATAAAACTGGAGGCTCTTAATTTTTTGTACCACTGATAGTACTCCTAAAGTTATATAAAAAAGTATTATGAGAGAATTGTAAAAAAATGTAATTGTTTTCGATTTATTTAAGATTTAAAATTTGATGTTGCCTCTGAAAGTCGTGTAAGTGACTGCGAAAGTGCCCATATATAAAATCAACATCAACATAATCATAAACATAATTACTGATCAGGAATATTTATACCTCGTGGGGTTTCCTGTGAATATTTCATGGTGTTGCAAACGGAATGGCAAATTTAATAATAGAAACATCGTACCCGACATTCGTAAAAACTCTGTTTTGAGAAAAAAAACGAGTTTAAAGTTTGGAAAGCTCTGGGAAAGCTTTGGGAAAACCCGGTACCTGCATTTGGCGTCCTCAAAAAGTCGCTGGGGTCTACCAACCAGTAAAACAGTGGTACAGGCACATCCTCCTGTGGAGATGGAGAAGGGAACCTGGTGACAGATACAGACAGCGTGTTAAGGATCTGGAAGGAGCATTTTGAAAAGCTTCTGGTATCAAATAGTGACGATGAAGATGATACCCCAAAACCAATAAGAGATGACGGTATGTAGATGTAGCCAAGATGAGGTCAATTAATCGGTAGAAGAACAATAAAGCAGCATGTACCGATGGATTACCAGCCGAACTATTTAAGACCGGTGGTCAGATGCTTGTCAGGAGCATGCGCCAGCTCATTAGTACTATTTGGCTAGAGGGATGCATCCCCAATAGTTGGAATCGCAGCATCCATTGTACCGTGCACAGAAAATGAGACAAGACGATATCTGCCAACTATAGAGAAATAAGTCTCCTTTCCATCGCATATAAAGTGCTATCCAGCGAACTGTGTGAACGACTGAAGCCAATTATTGGCCCATACGAATGCCGTTTTTGAGCCCTGCAAATCCACCATAGATCCAATTTTTCCTTCCCAAATCCTGGAGAAGGCCCACGACTATAAAGCCGCACTCGACAGCCCTATCCGTTCAGAGGTGTTTAAAGTCATGTCTGTGTTCAATATTCCTGCAAAATTAATACGGCTATGCAGGATAACTGGCACAAAGACAGCAGTTTAAGTTTGAAAGGACCTCTCGGAGCCCTTCAATACCGAACGAGGGTTCAGACAAGGTGACTGCCACTCGTGTGACCTTTTTAACATCCAGCTGGATAAGGTCATACGAGAGGTAAAGGTGAGCACAAATGGTACTCTGGACACTAAACCACACATATTACTCGCCTACGTCGATGACATCGATATAATGGGCGAGTAACATTGAAAAAATTGAGAAGAAGTCTGTCAAAGTGGGTCTGGCAATAAATGGTGAAAAGACCAAGCTGATGGTATCAACGCGCCAGAAATTACCGCTTCGAGGTAGTCAAAGATTTTATATACCTCGGTACCGCCATAAATAAATAAAACTAGTTGGCCAAAAGATGCTTCTATGGTCTAAATAAGCATTTTAGAAGCAAGGCCACCTCTCGGTAGACCAAACTCATAATGTACAAGACCCTGATGATTCTAAGGAATTGTACTATCTGACATTATAATTGATATATTCAAGCAAAAATATAAAAATTAAAAAAAAGAAAAACAGTGAACGGAGCGGCATAGTACACAACCATCACCAAAATATAATTTTTTGCATATCTATATTCCAAATTTGGACCATATCTTGCGATATTTGCATCCACATCGCCCACCCCATCTTAGTTATTTTTTATGGTTGTAGCCGATATTTTAATATGTAGGCAAATCGGATATTCACTAGATTGAATACTTATTATCAGAACAATTCTAATATAGGACTATGTTTTGTCATAGACACCAAATAAGGCCCGACCAAGTTTATATATTTTAAAGACCCATCTCGTATTGGAGGGCATAAAAGGTTCGACCAAGTAATTTGAGACCCGTGATTTTAAACTTGTTTAATAGTCCGCATTTAGCCAGTTTCGAAAGAAAGCTAAATGCTTTAGATACATCGGAGTACAATCCCATTTTAAACCCATTTTTAAGTCATATATCTTTTGTTGGAATCAATGTACGTCGACAATAATATTCCCAATAATGACCACTGTCACAAAATTTACCTACCACGATGTAATGTTGATGTACCTCTCATTCATGCATTTAATCATACGAAATATATGTAACACTTAATATTTATTAGTACTACTACCATGAGACAATTGACAAATTGAAATCAAAATTAAATATTGAAAGTCAAAAGCATGAAATTTGTAGAAATACGCCCACACGCAAAAGACTATCGGGGCGAATCCAATCAAGCATATTTGCTATAAAGGTCTGAGGAAATACAACAAAGAAAATAGTCTTGGGTGGAAAATTCAATCGAACAGTAGACGGTAGGAAATCCTATGAAAATTCGCGATTAAAAATAAAAAAAGAAAAAAATTACAATGCGTAAACCGTGTATAGCTCTGTCGTTCGCCACCCTTCTATTATGTGCCGATATAATAAAATGTGCGCCGGCCCAGAAATCCTTACAATCTAAATTAAATCCTTATTATCTCAAGGCAATGGCGGCATATAAAAAACTTGAATCGAAATTACCACGCGAAGAATTGAGAGCGATAACAACAATCGGTATTTTGAACGGAGCCAAAGAAGCTGAACAACAAATGGAACGCCATTTAATTGAAGAGGTCAAGGACCTCCTACTCAACACGAATGTTAATAATCGTGAAACGGTGTTACCTAAAATTGAAAAAATCGAAGAACAGTTAAATCGGGATCAAAAAGCTTTGGAAATCCTTACCAAATCTATGGACTTGGCAATGAAAACCAAAGATGTGAAAACATTTCACAAAGAGATACAAGAAATTGCTGCAAGTCTAAAGGAAAAGACGGGTGATGGGACAACGGGAAGTGATGAAAATAATGTTGGGAAAAAAGTATCGCATTTAAGGAAGCATATCCTGCAACAAATGAATCTTATGAAACACGTAGTGGATGATAAAATCGATGACACCTTGGATTATTTAATTGAACATGCCGATAATGATGGTGTCCTTGCCAAGGCTAGTACGAAAGTTGTTCGCAAACGTCAAACGGATCAGGAAGAAGAGGCGGAAATAAGGCAAATTAAATCGATTTTAACAGAGGTAAGAAATTTATTATGGAATTGTAGTAAAATAATGGCATTGCAATCAGTAGAATATTGAAAAAAAAAATAATTTGTTCTATTTCTTATTGAAAACGAAATTTTATTTTTTTAATATATTTTATTTATTTTAATATACTCTCTATATATATATATATATATATATATTCCTTGGTATCAGATTAATGGTCAACAATACCTATTTCATAAACTTGTAAAATTTATGGCTCACATCTTCCCAGAGGGAACACATACGCCGTAATAAGAAACATTGTCCTTTTCGCCTTGGTCCATTTGACCCGCTAATTTGACCGATAATCATTAAAACAGCATACTTATTATTTGAAGATATCCTCTTTCGCTAAAATTGTAGCCTCTACAGTGATCGTAAAAAAACAAATAAAACTAAAGGTTTTTGTCCATTGGATCATCTAAATATCAGTCGATCATTAACAAAAACTATAGGACAAACTTGGCCAAAACCTTCAGTGACAAATTTTATTCGACACATGACTGGATCGATTCAGATAGTCAAATTAATCTAACCATGTGGGTCTAGCTGTGTAGGGTACAACAAGTGAAAACGGGAACGTTTAAAAAAACAAAAATGATGCAATGTGTAAAATATCAAAACCCTCTAAATCCCGCAATGACAAAAAACGACCTTCAAAAGAGCAATATTATCTGCATATAGCAGAATGGGATCAAAACATATTTGCAGGTTTTGATCCTATTCTGATATATGCTTTAAAATACCAACTATTGGTCGGGATCTGTATAAGAGAGCTATGTCAAAACACATTCTGACAAAAGTATGTTTAAGCCTCCAATCAGCCGGAATGATAATTAAGCCAGTTGGAAGGGAAAATGAGTGCAATACATACAAAATACCGACTAGGGGTGGAAACTTTATTTAGGGGGTTATATCAGAATATTGACATATTAGGTTGGCGAAAAAGAAATCCGGTCGTCGAAAATGTCGATAAAATCGGAGAAATGATCGAAGTTGACCGGCAGTCGTAACATCGCCCAGGAGCTAAAAATTATCCATAAAACTGTGCTAATTCGTGGTACCACACGAATTAACTAAAAAAATAGGAAGGATCGAATTTCCATCTGCGAAGACTTGGTCAAAAGGTATGAGATAGACCCGTTCCTTGAACGGATGGTGGGAGATGAGAAATGGATTAAATACGATAAACCTGTACGAAAACGATCGTGATAAAAGAGCGGTGAAGCACCCCAAACGGTGGCCAAATCAAGACTAACGGCCGAGAAGGCTCTGCTATGAATTTGGTGGGACTGGAAGGGGATTATTTATTATGAGTTGCTTCCATTGACCAAACGCTAAATTCTGATCTCTACTGTCAACATCTGGACAGTTCGAAGATAACAATTGACCAGAAACGGCCAGAATTGTCCAACAGGAGAGGTGTCGTGTTCCACCAGGACAGCCCTAGGCCACACACATCTACAGTGACTCGCACAAAACTTCGGGTCCGGACTTGGCACAAAGCGATTATCATATTTTTCTTGCATTGCAAAATTTGTTTAACGATAAAAAAATTGGTATCTAGGGAGGATTGCGAAAATCGATACGGTGCATAATTGTCCAACAGGTGAGGTGTCGTGTTCCACCAGGACAGCCCTAGGCCACACACATCTACAGTGACTCGCACGAAACTTCGGGTCCGGACTTGGCACAAAGCGATTATCATATTTTTCTTGCATTGCAAAATTTGTTTAACGATAAAAAAAATTGGTATCTAGGGAGGATTGCGAAAATCGAATACGGTGCATATTTGTAGACAAATTTCGATATAGACCTAAGGTCACTAATTACACATGTGAAATCAGATTTTGAAAATCGATTAAAATGAATCCAAAATGGCGGATCAAATATAAGAAAAATCTAAATATTTCATTTCTTGGCAGTATTTCAAACAGGAATAGCATGAAATCGTATTTTTATGTATTATGGTCCTTAAGCTATTGCGTACCTTAACTAAATTTGAATTATAGCCAATTTGTTGAAAAACGTGTTCAACGTCCTAAAACTATCAAATATAGGGGTTTCCTTTTATGTAGGACCTACCCCGAAACCTAAGTCAATATTGATAGTTTTTGGTACGAAGATGACAATTCACAAAACGCGCACATGGGGGCTATCCCAAATAGTGGAGCAAGGTTATTAATTTTTGCAAGAATATGTGACACAATGCGAACCCAAAATAATGGTTGAAGGTGAGGCTAATATCTTCCAATTTTATCATCGGCATGTTATCATAGTATTTCTTTATTATTTTTTAATTAAATTTAAATTAACTATATAATATGTTAATGGTCGCAAAATTTTAGACAAGGAACACATCAAGATGATGTAACCATTATAGTATCCTCAATGCTTAGCACTAGATTCTGAAACTTTTTGAAAAAAATCATTTTTACGAAATATATTCTTGAAATATATTCCATTTTTTCTCTGAAATAGACCTTTTGCAAAATAATAGATTGCTGACCAATAATGATTCAGTTAATACAGCTGAAGTTTTATATATAGTGAAGGATAACCAAATTTCGGATCAGTCGAACTTAAATCCGTAAGAAAATGTTCCGTCCTTCTCCTTATGTTATATATTTAAAAATATATTTAGATTTGTTTCTAAAAATATTTTCTTCCCTAGACGAGTTACATATTCTTAATCAAAGACTCATATTCCAGTTTCGACCCCGTAGACATATGAAGATTTATATATCCTTCATGATACCACAAGGTCTTCCTTAATCAACAATCGATCGTAGAGGCAATTTGTTCTCAATGGATGCCCAATAAGGCTTCATCGTCTACTTATATGTCGTCTTCACATTACCTTTCATCTCTATAAATTTCTTTGCCCACCAGCCTTCCTTAGATTACAAATTAAAACACAAGCTAACAAAAGACTTAAGGCACGAAATTTATGTTATTTTGAATTTCAGGATGATTTCCGCAATAACCTCGTATTAAATGAAGATGGTGACAAAAACAAAAAGAAAAAAGACAATGATGATATTAGCTCCAGTGAAGAGGACAATTTACTGATGGCATCCAATGTAAGTTATGTAATATTAACTAAAAACAGTAGACAAAACATCATTGAAAGGTTGGGGTATACTAATTTTATTCGGTTACCTAGCCGCCAGTGTTCATTTGTAAATTTGTGTAAATATGTTTGTTTGAATTGATTTTGAATTTACCACCACAAAATAACGAAAAAAATCCTAAATTGTAATGTAATTTCTTGTCTAAGAAAGAATGTTATTGAAACTAACAGAAAAGCCACAGCGAAAGTTATGGCCTCGAATGGTAATGCCACAGAGACGCTGTCGCTGTCTGATGTAAACGGGAGCCCTGACAATATGACAACGCTTGCCAAACAGGAAGAAGGTTCACCCGAATTGTTAGATAATAACGGAGATAATGGAGGCGGAGGCGGCGGTGGTGGCTTAGTGGGCATCATAACCAGTTTGAGTGGAGTAAGTATTGGCAGCCTATTTGATACGAAAATGCAATGACTTTGCAATAAAATGAAATTTACATTGACATACATTGTAGGGCGAAGGAGGCTCTGACATAGGTGCACTAATAGGAGCATTGACGGGAGTCATTTCTCAATTGTTTGGAGTAAGTGTTTGGTGCTCTCTTGTGGTTTCAGATTTTGTTTTTTGTTGTCATGTCATTTTTCCTTACAGCCTGGTGGTTTGGATATTGAAAGTTTATTGAGTTCGGCAACTTCCTTAATTTCTGGTTTATTGGCGGTAAGTGGCCGGGACTTATATTATTTTATTATATTGTAGTGTAGTAAAAAATATATAAAATTTAAAATGTTTAATTGTTTCTTAAACTTAGGGCAACAAAAACTTTGGCACTGTCTTAGGCATATATGTGGGAACTGTCTTTGATGGCCTCTCTGGGGGAGGAGGTGCTGTAAGTATTTTAGGACAACTTTTTTTTTATTCCAAAAATTAAATCTACTTTTTTAAATATTTTTTTTCAGATCAACAACGGACAATTCATTGGCAACTTTTTGGGAACTGTGGTCGCCTCTCTAAGTGCTGTACATATTGCTTCCATTTCTATTCAATCTTATGATACTACTAACCCTTTAGCAATAAACTAATACCCCACCTTTCAATTTCCATATTTTCCATTTTCTTTGCAAGGTTTTATAATATTTTATTAAATACAGAAATATATTTTAATTCCCATTTTATAGGACCCCGAAGAAGATGATGTTCCACCGCGACCACTGCTTTTCCTTCAAAACGTTGTCAGCAGCTTTTTAGAGGCTAAAAATCGTAAGTCTGAAGAGGAATCAGCCGAAAGGAAAGATGGTCACAAAAATGGTCATAGCGGTGAAAAGGGTGGCGGTTCCGATTCATCGGCATTTATAAAACACGTGGTGTCCCATGTAGTGGGCAGTGTTGTAAGTTTAATATTGAATGCATCACTTGGAGCATCAGGTGGAGCCTCTGGTGCCTCGCACAGCCTATTTGCTGGTAGTTCTGCAGGCCATACAAATCACAATGGTGGCAAATATTAGTTAGAGTGATTTTTTTCTTAGCTTGTAATTTATAATTAGATTTTTTGTAAAAGATTTTTTATATATGTGAATAAAAATTAAAAAAAATAAGATTTGTAAGATTATTTTTGATGGGATAAATGTCAATTTTGTTTAAGGGCGCTTATATATTATAAAGAAAAGTTTGATTTTGTAACGCCCCAAATTTTGGACCTATGCCTTTTAGTATTCTGATCTGGAATAGCTGAATCCATCTAGCTATGTGTGTCTACCGCCTGTTCATTATAATTGTAATCGAGAAAAAGGATGTTATGGACACATTTTGCATGTAGGTCCGGTTCTTACTAAAGACATATATAGTTTAGATCGATCACTTTTTAGTGGGTCAAATGGACCAAAAACTTTATTGTTGTATAACATTTTCAAACCACTCTAGAGGACAGATTTATGAATCCATCACCACGAGAAACCTAATCTGGTCAACCAATCGTTCAGAATTTAGTGGGAAAACATGATACCGAAAAGATCGCAATGTATCTGACATCAATTCTCTTGATATAAAACGACTGATATCAGAGATGGCCTGTCAGAAACAGTGACGTATATTACTCAAATCGATATAAAATTTTCTTCTCAAAAAATTTAGAAATTTTTATCAGTTCTAGTAAGGAATAGTCAGATATATGTAAAAATAATATATATTCTTGAAAATAAATGTACAGTGGTGGTCACGCAATTAAAACATTTATTGTGGTAAACATTATTTGATCAGCCCTCGATTCGTTTGAAGTATTTTTGAAAAATTTTTAATTCAGAACAAAATCTATTGAAAATGACAATATTTTTCCAAAATAATATTTTTAGTATAGAAGAACTTCCACTTAATCTATTTTAGCCTCAAAAATGCTGCTGTGTGCCATAAGGTTTTACTAGTCAACATAGGCGTTGATCTCTGTTCGTTTCGTTGTGACTGATATATTTTTTGATAAACTATGTTCTGTACTACTCGAACAATCGATTTGATATAATAAATGCCAATATCAATCGATATTTTCTCACATACTGCAAAAATATTCCGGCCCTTCAATAAAGGCTATCGAAGTTTAATCGTTCCTTTAAGTTAATTGCCATTTTTTGAGTTATAATTTCAAATATTTATTTATTTTGAGAATTATTTATTGTTTTCTACTCATTCTAGCAATTTTTGGTGCATTCGGACCTTTATTTTCTATAATAACGGTGATTTTCTGAATATTAGGTGTACTGTACAATTTTTTGGAAATTTTGATAGATTTTACAGATTTTTTTAAATTTTTTTCTGTAAATGATTTTATCGATGCTTAATTTGCATAACTTACATAAAATAAGAGTGATTTTTTAAAAATATTTTCAAAAAAAATGCAGTAAAGTAAAAAAATCACACAATGTTTTAATTATGAGGCCACTTCAAAGTCGATGTACTTTCATAAAAACCGTTATTTATGGAAAAATTGCATGAAATAATTTTCTATTTTCACATTAAATCTCTTAAGTGCAGTATATCGAAGTGTTCTGAATTAAAAAATTCTTCAATCGAATCGAGGGCTGATCAAAAAATGTTTACCACAATAAATGTTTTAATTGCGTGACCATCACTGTATATGCTGATAATATTGATATAAATGACGTTTACTACGTTTATTACATTTTATACAGGTATATGACGTTTTCGACGTTTACACCTTTTTGACAATCGAAAACCTAAAAATTCGTCACACGGACCATCCCTGACTGATATACCAAAATGTGAGATATACTAAAATGTGTAAATGGTTCTACATATTCCCATATGGTTTAATATTAGTATTACCACAAAAGAAATTGTAAATTGTACGCATAAAGTTTATGTTGTGTATGGTGGGCCATACAAGACTATGCTGTTTTGCATACATGTTTAATTTTTATAGAGACAAAAGTGTGCGGACTTTTTAGAAAAAAATTTTTAGGACCAAAAGGCAGAGATATTTAAAGATAATTATATTAAGGAACTACCAAATTCCGGCTACTTTGTTAGCGAATGTGAGAACTATTGAAACATGACAAAATAGTTTATTGTTTTTTTTTTTCAAAAACAACATATGTCAGAAGAGCTAATCAACATACACACCACTATCGACCATGTAGTACCATTTATTACCTTTGTTCTCTTATAGTACGTATTTCCACAACTACCTCCTACACTACACAGCAATTCGGACCACAAAAAAAATCTAGCTCTATACTAAATTTGATACCACTTATTACCTCTTGTTCTCATGTTTTACTTATTTCCAAAACTTTACCAAATGTAGTACACATTAATAAAACGTACCAATCTCAATCTTATTTCATCATTTCAGTACTATCGGTTCAGTCAAATCCAAATTGTATTGAATAAAGTTCCATTTAGTACTTCTCGTACACATAAGTATAAATATCCAAAACTATCTACGAATCCCATTCGTACACACCGACGGTAGATTCAGGATTCCAGCTACAACCGTTACTCCAAATTTAAACTGTACCAAATGTAGTACCGTTTAGTACTTTTCATATACAAGAGTACACACTTCCAAAGCCACCTCCTTATATCGAACCTACTTCTCAACCTTGATTCGCATTCGAAATTTCAAGTTTTTAGCTCTATATATTCACATGCTACGAAGTTGTAATAAATTTAGTACACTTTAGTACTTTTTAGATACTTATAGTTCGATGTATCCTTTGGTGCATCCTTGCTACACTCCATTAATGGCCCCCAGTTCACATTTAAGAGCTCTAGCTCAACCGGTTCGCCAAATACAAATGGTACTATATTTAGTACTTTCTGAGGTGTAAATGCAACCTACAAAAAATTATTAATATCGATCAACGTTTAGGAATAGCTCCCACATAATGGTACCGCCCAATTTTCGGCATTGAGAAGGTCATAATCGCATTTTCCCATTAAAGTAGCTGCATTCCGATTTCTTGGAGGTCTATATTTTGACTTAGGTCCCAAAGAAATGTATCACCCCACTTTCGATATTTTAAAGGTTTTAATCTCACATTTCCCCCAAAGTGGCTGTAAGGCATATTCTTGAAGGATGATACTCCATATAAAGGTTCGCCCTCATTTTTCGATATTTTGATAGTTTTCACCAAAATTCGCCATCAGTGTGGCTATAAATTAACATTTCGGGTTCTCGTGGGGTGAAAATAATTTATGCCAACGTTTTTCGATAAATATTCATGTTTTGACATATCCCCCATGAAAGACCCTCCTAATTTTCGATATGTCAAAGGATTTACCCACATTTCGCCACAGATATTACAGTAATTTTCGTGATTTTGAAGACTGGCATACCTCTATGCAAATCATGATCAATATGGGTCCATATTTTGTCATAGCCTATATAAATATCCAGCCCCACTTTGAGCATTTTTAAATGTTTAGGTGAATTTTCCAACCCAAATGGTTGTGATGTGGTATTACGAGTGGCTGGAATAGATCTGTGAAGAAAATTATCAATATCTTCCCGAAGTTGCTGTGTCAATCGTTTGTAGAAAATGTTGATTAACATAGTCCCCATAACCGTCCCAATTTCGGTATTTTGTAATTTAGCTTACCGGCTTTTTGGAAGTGAGAAACATATTTGCTCCATATTATGGCTAGGTTTGAAAATAATCTATCGAAATAGCTGTAATTTTGCATTTTGGGTTCATGGAGGGTGCGTAAAATTTTTGACGAAGATTTTTGATGTATGTTCGTGTTTTAACATAGACCCATTTAAAAAAGACCCGTCACTTTTTTCGATACTTCGAAGTTCCTAGCCCATTTTCCAACCGAAGTGTATTGTATATAATTTGGAATCTCATTTTCTAAAAAATAAACAAACTTGACAACGTCAGTGATTGAATTCCCACATAAAGGTCCCGAAGTATTTCAATGAATAGTTTGAAAACTTGTAAATTTCATATGGGTTGAACGGAATATTAAATTTCATCCAAACTCTGTCCTTTTGTCCAAAGCCCCCAGTAGCTAGAATTTTTTATAAAAATATTTTTTTCAACGGGTATCATACCACTAGACTCAGATTTTTAAACATTTAAATCAATTTAAACATGTTGTCCAAATAAGTTTGTACGATATTATTTTTATTGTAATTTTGTATTTTTTTATATTCTATTCTGCCATTTAAATGAGTCAGTCAAATATATCCGTCGATCAAATTATGACATGTTGTTGCTGCTGTTGAAACTTTTGTTGCTGATCGTTTGTTAATTTCTTAAAACAAAAGCTGCAAGTTTGGTGTTTAAATCTTGAAATCAAATATTAAGACACCGAGTATCCGCCAGAGTATTGCCATAGGCAGCCTCTAGGCTGCATTCGTGTCTCGTGTAATAAAACAAGAGATTAATATAATTAGAATATACTAAAAAAAGAGACAACAGGTTTTTATTTTCAACATAAACCTAACAAAGGCAGGGGTCTTTATGGATACACATTCAATCCTTTGAATATAATTAATAAAATATAGAATTTAAATTAACCCTGACTAAAAAATATTCAAAATTTGTTGCGGCTATAATCGTGGCTTTTGAAAAAATTATAGAATTTCAATAAAATCAGTTATTACACGTAGACTCGCTTAAGGGTTAAATATCATATTCTATTATTTTCCATAGTAAGACTTTATTTGTCCATTCTGTAACTTCAAATCAAAACAGAATACGAAAAAAATAATTATTATAAGTAAAATTCAAGATCCGGTATTTATTGTGTCAAATTATTAAAAACGAATAAAAGAAAAAATCAAAGAACCCCAAGCTAAAGACCTTGTTTGAAAACAATACAATTTTACATGACACATACAACCATATGGTAAACATATTCTAAACACTTCGGCTAAGTTTTACAAAAGTATCTATAAACATAGACAATTGTAAAATTTCAGCCTGTATTACTAATAATAAAAATTATGATTAATTCCAAAATAATTTTATTTGCAATTCATATTTTCACAAAATTTACAAAGTACTCCATCCAATGTGTAACCCAAAATTGGGCCTTTGTGTTGTTGCAGTAAAGACTAGGGGAGTTAGTAGACCATATTAACTTCACACACACAAGCACTCGTACATACATGCATTTAGTGGTTACAATTTATTCTTTTCGCTGAAAACTCTTCGTTGTTGTTATTGTTGTTTTGGAATTATTGTTTTAACCAACCATGCAACCACCCGACCTACCGCCCAATAATGTTTCTGCCACTGCTACCAGTTGGGGTTCATGCCGTTGCCATGGCTTATTGACTTTAAAATGTGTATTAATTTTTTTGCAATGATAGCATTTCGGAGCCAAGTGGTTAAACTTTTAGAAGGTAACCTCAAGATATTTAGAAGAGATTAATTCAAGAAAAACAACTCTAAATGGTAATTGTGGCCACATCAAGAGCCGTGTGTGTTTAGTTAATTATTATCTGTTGGTTGTTTGTTCGTATGTAGTTATGTTTATTTATATATTGTGTGTGCAATGTGATCTTATTGTTGTATTTAATTTGTAAGAAATAATTGTAAATGTTCGTATGTGTAAATAAAGTAATCAATATATATTTTTACACATGCCAGCATGACTAATTCAAATATAAATTTAGGACATTTGTCGGAATAAGTTTGTGTAAGCCCAAGAAATTGTAACACTATGGAATATTGATCCTATTTAAGTTGCGTCTTAATTATAACAATCGTCATAACACGACTATATGACAACTTCTAAAAAAATATTAATAATTAGATGAAATGGATGAATGGATGAAATGTATTCGGAGAAAGAAATATGACCAACCAATACTTTGCTGTATTGATGAAATACACACAAAAATATATAACTCCCGAGAATGTGGTTGCAAATATGTTTTTAATTAGTAATATTTAATTATTACGCTTGAGAAAACCATAGAAATGTTTTTTAAGGGGACCCCCCCCCATTCTCGGGGTCAAAAATTTTGTTGATATAATTCGAATTTACACTAATTATAGAATGTGCTTACAAAATTTCAAATGAAAATCTCAAGAACTCTTGAAGATATAGCCGATTTATTGTGTCAGCATCAAGTGACGGCTGAAGGGCTTCTCAAACTTTAAACGGGTTTTTCTCTAAACATTTTTTTGCAAATGGCGGCACGATAACTCAAAAACTAATAACCCAATCGATTTCAAATTTTTACACGTTTCTCTGTGAGTGTATAGCTATCGTATGAACTAGGATTAAGCCAATCGGTGAAGATCTTCCTTATTTTTTAACTTGGGTTTTGGTAAAAAATCGGCGATTTTCCAAAAATATTTTTTCAAAGGTCCGCCATTTTGTTAATTTTAGAGCGAAGTCAATAATCCTAGTTCATACGAGAGCCAGACATGTACTCTTTCTTACACCGTTTGAATTTTCGGATTCCGATGTTCCAGTGAGGAGTTATCGTGCCCGCCATCAAAAATAAGGACTTTTCTTTAATTACAAACAACAACAAAAAACAACAACAAAAATTTTTTGTAAATTATTTTTCTTCTATATTAAAGTTACAAACGTTAACAAGAATTTGTATTAGTTTACCAGCCCATTGAAAATCTTGAAAAATTAAAATCGAGAATGGGGGGGGTTCCCTTAAGAGAAAAAGTCCTCGCTTATTGGCTCATTAGCTGTGAGAGTCGTTGGAAGAAATATTTTTGATAAATCCAAAATATTAAATATTGAAAATAATCCACACCTATAAGGGTGCTTAGAAACTCCTATTGAAAGTTCTTGGAAATATATTTTTAATAAATCCAGGCCTACGCGACCTAACAATATGTTTTTTTTAGACCCACTCTTATAGAAGTCTTAAAAACTATTTTTCAGATCCAAACTAAACAATATTTTTTTTAAATCCATGCCTCTGAGAGTCCAAGTAAAATATTTTTATGGGAGTCGTATATTTATACCCTTCACCATACTGTGGTACAGGGTATTATGTCTTTGTGCATATGTTTGTAACAAGCCAAAGGAAACGAGATAGACACATGGTTCCTTTTGAGAATATGCATAGAATCACTTTTTAAGTCGATTTATGCATGTCCGTCCGTCTGTCCATGTTAAATTGCAAACAAAGTACAGGTCGCATTTATAATCCGATTTGGATGAACTTTGTTACAAGTACAAGGACCCCATTGAAATTGGGAAAAATGGGTTCAGATTTAGATATAGCTCCCATATATATTTTTGGCCGATTTACGGACTTTAGTCCCTGAAAATCTTTCGATTGGAACAAATTTTGGCATAGCGTATTGAATTAGGTCTAGAATGATGTGTGCTAAGTTTCGTGAAAATCGGTTCAGATTTAGATATATAGTTATAGCCCGAGATATAACTATAAATATACATACATAGATATGTAGTTTAGCCGAGTTCCTGCAAATCGCGATTTGCACGAATATTGGCATAGCGTACTGAATTTAGTCCAGAATGACGTCAGCTAAGTTTCGTGAAATTCGGATTAGATTTAGATATAGCTCCCACATATAGTTTCGCCCGATTTTAGGTAAATGGTGCACCAAAGTCCCTAAATATCTTTCGATTTGAATGAAATTTGACATAGAATTCTGAATTAGGTCCAGAATAATGTGTGCTAAGTTTCGAGAAAATCGGTTCAGATTTAGATATAGCTCCCGTATATAGTTTCGCCCGATTTTAGGTAAATGGGACACCAACGCCCCTATGTATCTTTCCATTTGCACGAAATTTGGAGCGGTGTACTCAATTGAGGTTAGAATGACATGTGTAAAGTTTCGAGAAAATCGGTTTAGATTTAGATATATCTTCCATACATAGTTTTGTATGATTTTATGTAAATGGTGCACCAAAGTCCCTATATATCTTTCGATATGCGGGAAATTTTGCTTGGTAATTTTCGTGCCTTTAAGATTAAAATCTGTCCCTACCATAGCTCGTGTATTAAGTTTCGAAAAAATCGCGTTAGATTTAGATTTAAGATCGTTCAAATTCATGTCAATGTTCCTTCGAGGGACAGGCGACGTCTGTTAGGATGCATATGTAAAATATACCCAAAGTGGTGAAGGGTATCATATAGTCGTCTTTGTCCGACTTTACTACTTTCCTTACTGGTTTTATACATCTAATTGGACCTAATTCACCATTTACATAAAATGGGGAGCTATATACATATATCTGAACCGATTTCAACAAAAGGCACAGACATCAAACTAAATCTAATTCAGTACGATGTGCAAAATGTTTTCGCAATCGGGCAAATGTCGAGAGTTTGGTGCACCATTTAGTGAAAATTGGATGAAAATATATATGGGAGCTATATCCAAATCTGAATCGATTTCCTCTAATTCTTCATTGGGCCAAATAAGTGACTTGTGGTAAATTTCATCCAAATCGGATCATAAATTCGACATATACTTTGTTCACAAAAATACATGGACTGCTTGCGCAAGTAACCATGCTTCCGATCCATACAACGGCACGGGTAGTTTCAACGACTTGTAGAGATTGGTCAGGCTAGAGGTGGCCTTGTTCTTGAATTGCTTACTCAGACCATAGTAGCATATGTTGGGAAAAACTATTCTTCTCCGGATTTCAAGTTGATCCAACTATGTTGTCAGGGTATTATAGCTTTGTGCAGACCCAAGAGTTTGTAACGCCGCGAAATATTGGTCCTGGACCCACCTTTAAGTATACCGATCGTCATATCTCGACTAGCTGAGTCGATCTAGAGATGTGTGATCCCGTCCGTCCGTCTGTCCATTATATTTTGTAGACACGATACAGGCCACAGTTATGGACCAATCTTCACGAAATTTTGCATGTAGGATGGGTTCTGGCCAATGAAGATCCCTATTGTTTTTGGTAAACATCGGATAATATTTAGGGGATGAAATGGACCAAATTCTTTTTTTCTGTTTTCCTGGTCGCGATAGAGGCCGCAATTATGACCCAAACATCGCGAATTCTTTCATAAAGAAGGGAATTGGGCCAAAGAATAAGCATGCCTGTTTGATAAAGATCGGTCAATATTTAGCAGGTCAAATGGACCCTGAATTTTGTGTGAAAAATGACAAAATGTTTATTCTATAGCGTATAGATTTACCCCTGAAGGACATAGACCCGAAAAGTTGTTGGTATATCCAAGGGCAGTGGTTGACCTTTAAATTGATACCAATTATATGATCGTATGTACTCAGATGTGGGAGTTACACTTAAATATTTACAGGTGCTTATATATTCAGATATTATTTAGTAACCCTTTACCACACTACAGGGCGGAAATATAGCGCTGATCGCTTTAAAATGTTCCATGAAGTTCCAGTTATGGTCAAGGATAACGCCAACCGAAAACTTAATTTTTTGTGTTTTTCGAGTCGATTTCTATAGGCTCCAATGGGAAGAAGAAGACCCCAACACAAGGGAAAGGAATCTGGACAAGTAATTAGAAGGGCTGTACTGAACATTTGTTATTATTGTCGGCCTCTCAGTCCTAAGCTCAGAATATAGATCCACAGAAAGTTAGATTTTCGTGGTAGTTGTAGGGTGTAGTGTAGGGTATCATATGGTCGGCCCCGTCCGACTATACTGCTCCGCTCACTGGTTTATTTTGTTTATGTCGGTACCAGGGTATATAAAATCGTTCACTATCTCGAAGCTGTAGTTTTCAAGTTCCACAGTTGATAACATATGCTGTTTGGTGTACATAATTCCATTTCTGTTCACATCTGGTATGACCTTTTCCAGCACCTTGTCTTCATCCTTGTTCGGTATTGAAGGGCTCTTAGAGGTCATTTTCGACTTTAACTGCTTAGCCGTATTAATTTTCCAGGAGCGGATTTGGCTGTCTAATGAGGCTTTGTAGTTGATTTATTTTTCGTGGATCTCTTCCAGGATTTTTCGCAGTGTACAAATCTTGTCTATGGTAGATTTAACAGGTCTAAAGCCGCACTGGTATCGTCCAATAAAATCATTGACCCAGTCGTTCACACAGCACGTTGTATAGCACTTTATATGTGACGTGAAGGAGACTAATTCAGATTTGAAGGTTTTTCCGACTGTGGTCAACTAACCCGACGCCTCAACCCATTTTTATAGTTCTTATGGGTGAACTCGCGGCAAATATCAGCACACTACTTCAACAGACGATGAATGTAGCTACCCCTGGTGACACCGAGGGAGATAAGCCTGGTAAAGACAATCAGAGCCGTTGCTTGGTATATATCATTACCTACGTCACACCGACCTGTAGAACATATATTTAAAATTACATGTCATTGAAAATGCCTGGAAATATATTTAATTAAAATCCGACACCCTAAAAACCATACTTTCAATAGAACCAAAATATTTGAAAAAAATATATAAATCAATGGAAAAACTAACACCACTCTTGTGAGGGTACTTGGAAAACATAGTTTTGACACTTCATTATATTTTCATCAAAACAACTACCCTGCTGAATTGATAACCATAATAATAGAAGGAAGCAGACCACAAGTAGTAAATTATTTGAAGGCTTTGAAGAGTCTGTCAATATTAACATGCGAATTTAATTAAATTAAATAGTTTTTTGTACAAATGATATGTATATAAAGCAACAAATTAACATATCAAAAGGTCATTAGATACCTACACCAATATGAAAACAAATAAATCATTATCAAGGATTGTTAATTTCATGGATATCAATTCGAACAATCACTAATCACTTTTGTGTTATCAATCTTCTAAGGCAGTCATAAATAACCACCATCACATACGGCAAACAGTAGTAGCAGAGAATGGCTGGGATTTCTATTTCAAACACAACACACCCCAAAATAATTTCAATTTATTTATTTATTTATTGCTCAATTTGCTTTACTTTTAAACGGCATTTCGAATGTGAATTCATTACTTTATATTTTATTGCACCCTTCTTAATTTTCTTTAAATAAATCTTTAATTTTATATTTTGCAAATATGTGCAAATTTCATCATTAGTCAATATTTCAACATGATGCCGAATGCTGTTATATTTTTTGTGCTAATCATTTTCCTTCACCACCAATGGCCAAAACACAAATTTGCCGAAAACAACTGGGCTGAACAAATCATAGACAAAGGCCTCTGTTGTTTGCCGTATTTCCTACGTTGTTGCTTTTTTTCTTTTCTTTGCGATGATTAGATAGCCCCCACATGTCTGATATCACGTAATAATCTTGATGTAGTGAAATAATAACGTAACGTTATGCTTTAGATCGATATTTTTAGCAATTCATCTTCTCGTTAATGGCCAAGTTGCTGTCTAGCTAGCTTGCTAGATAGCTGTAAGCCTTTTTTGACATGTTACAAAATTATTGTTATTGTTATTTTCATAATCAATTATAAAAATTCACAAAATTTAAGAAAAATATTAACAAAGAAGTTTTGTTGGCGGCTTAACTAAACGGTGGACTACTAAAATTGAATAGTTTTGAAAAATCGCAAGTCATTTGTTAACGAGTTTAATATTTTAGACATTTCTAGAAGTGACTAATTTAGAGATTGATTAAGGCAAAAAATAATATTCTTTAAAAATCCACTACTAAAGGTCTGATAATGCTTTAGAAAATCTCCTTTAAAAATCATCTTAAAAATCCACGCCTTTATATCTGGAATCTTTCAGCCATTGCCAATGTTTTAGAAAATCTTTACAATCCACGCCTAGAGGCCTGCCAATGCTATAGAAAACCTTCTTTAAAAGTCCACTTCTATTGGGGTGATAATGCTTTAGAAAATCTTCTTTGAAAATCCATGCCTATAGGTCTGCAATGCTCTAGAAAATATTCTTTAAAAATCCAAGTTTAAAGGGTTGTCAATGCTTTAGAACACTTTCTTTAAAATTTCATATTTAAAGGTCTGTCAATGCTTTAGAACACTTTCTTTAAAATTTCATATTTAAAGGTCTGTCAATGCTTTAGAAAATCTTCTTTAAAAATCCACGCCTTATGATTTGGCAATCCTTGAGAAAATATTCTTTAAAAAATCCACGCCTTATGATTTGGCAATCCTTGAGAAAATATTCTTTAAAAAATCCACGCCTTGTGATTTGGCAATCCTTGAGAAAATATTTTTTACAAAATCCACGCCTTGTGATTTGGCAGTCCTTGAGAAAATATTCTTTAAAAAATCCACGCCTTGTGATTTGGCAATCCTTGAGAAAATATTCTTTAAAAAATCCACGCCTTGTGATTTGGCAATCCTTGAGAAGATATTCTTTAAAAAATCCACGCCTTATGATTTGGCAATCCTTGAGAAAATATTCTTTAAAAAATCCACGCCTTATGATTTGGCAATCCTTGAGAAAATATTCTTTAAAAAATCCACGCCTTATGATTTGGCAATCCTTGAGAAAATATTCTTTAAAAAATCCACGCCTTATGATTTGGCAATCCTTGAGAAAATATTCTTTAAAAAATCCACGCCTTGTGATTTGGCAATCCTTGAGAAAATATTTTTTACAAAATCCACGCCTTGTGATTTGGCAGTCCTTGAGAAAATATTCTTTAAAAAATCCACGCCTTATGATTTGGCAATCCTTGAGAAAATATTCTTTAAAAAATCCACGCCTTATGATTTGGCAATCCTTGAGAAAATATTCTTTAAAAAATCCACGCCTTATGATTTGGCAATCCTTGAGAAAATATTCTTTAAAAAATCCACGCCTTATGATTTGGCAATCCTTGAGAAAATATTCTTTAAAAAATCCACGCCTTATGATTTGGCAATCCTTGAGAAAATATTCTTTAAAAAATCCACGCCTTCTGATTTGGCAATCCTTGAGAAAATATTCTTTAAAAAATCCACGCCTTATGATTTGGCAATCCTTGAGAAAATATTCTTTAAAAAATCCACGCCTTATGATTTGGCAATCATTGAGAAAATATTCTTTAAAAAATCCACGCCTTATGATTTGGCAATCCTTGAGAAAATATTCTTTAAAAAATCCACGCCTTATGATTTGGCAATCCTTGAGAAAATATTCTTTAAAAAATCCACGCCTCATGATTTGGCAATCCTTGAGAAAATATTCTTTAAAAAATCCACGCCTCATGATTTGGCAATCCTTGAGAAAATATTCTTTAAAAAATCTACGAATTATGACTTGGCAATCATTGAGAAAATATTCTTTAAAAAATCCACGCCTTATGATTTGGCAATCCTTGAGAAAATATTCTTTAAAAAATCCACGCCTTATGATTTGGCAATCCTTGAGAAAATATTCTTTAAAAAATCCACGCTTATAGATGTGCCAATGCTTTAGAAAACTTGATAGTGTTTGAAAAAATATGCAGAAAAATGCATTCACAAATTTTCCATGATTTTGATTTAAAAATGCGTGCCTTTCAAAATCATTAATATCAGACACATTTGCATTGAATGTCATCGAAATCGAAGCATTTGCGTTTTTGTCTTTGATGTCAATTCCATTTTCATTCAAATGAAGCACCGTTTCAATGTCTCCGATTCAAGCGATTAAAAATTGCTGCCCCCACAAACTTAAGGTGAAGGTCGAACAGATGATTTTGGCCACACAATTTATGAAGATAATTCTTTCTTTCTATTCGTTTTGACACATGTTTTGATTTTTATGTTTTGTTGTTGTTTTGTAGACAGATGTGCAATCGGTTTCTTCAAAATCTCAAAACCCATCGTTTTTATGTAGATTTTGTTATTCGTTTGTATTCCATTATGCCTTGGTTGCTTTTGCATCACAGCGCTCATAAGTTATAGCGATTTAAATTGAAACATTTAATAATCTCCATCAAATCGTTAATTTCGTTTTTTTTTATGGTTCGCGTGTTGCAGATGTCTGTCGAATGCCTTGCTCTACTGTAATGGTGTTGTGATTGCTGTTGATGATGGTGCTGATGTTGTTGTTGGTATTATTATCTCGCTTCAGTTTTGCCCAAATTGCATTGGCAGATACTAATTCACCTTAGGCACGATTTTCTTAAAGAAGTGCTGAAATGGCACAGTGTTGGAAAATTTGTTTACTCACATCGTAGCCTAGGGAATATTTTGAATATACACAATTTTAATTTGTATACTTTTTTTTCCTGAAAATTATCTTTTACAAAAAGGCATAGGAACCCAATTTTTTTATCTCTGAATTGAAATAAATTATTCTCATAATTTGTTTATAAATATTTTGGGACGTTCTTATTAAAAAAAATGTCTCTATAATTATTTTGCTCCACTGTGCAATTTACTCTAAAGTAAGTAAGTACTTAATATTGTAGCAAATTTCTGTTCAAAATGATCGAATACTAAAAAAATAGTAAAACCCCCAGAAAAAAATCATAAACACACTCTTGTGTCTAAATGAAGTTTTTACCTGTCAAGATTAGTTCAAGAGGCCACAAACGGCAAATGCATATAAACTAAATTACGATTGTGGTCTTATTCATGTAAATATTGGGCAAGACTACAAACTGGCACATTATCTTCGGTCGAACAGCAAAAAAAAAATTATGATCTACCGTCACTGTAACAACAATAATGTCCCGTGCTATACGTTACCACACCATAATGGTTTAGTATATTCGAATAGATTATAAAATTGAAGGGGGCGAAGAAGGGCATAGAAGTAGCCAAATTCAAAGTATAAGAATTATGAACAAGTTTTGTTGGAAGTTATATCTACCGTTCGATGGATTTGTAAGAACATTCATATTCTGCTCTTTACAAAGATTTATTTCCATTTGCCTAATGCGTTATTATATTTTAAACACAAGAATATAGAGATTATACAGCAATGGACAAACACTTAGACGTGACTGACGTGGCTGACTTTTTGAATTTAATCTAAATGGTTTGTTTTCTATTTCGATTTTTCATTGGCTTGTTCTTAAGAAATCATATCGAAAGTTTGGGTAAGTTATGATTGGAGACAGAGATGGGAAATTTGACCAAGGAGGCCAGGCCTTTTTTAAAAAATCCACGCCTTGTAATAGTCTTTGAAAGAATTACTTACTTTACTTAGCTGGCTTATTATGGAACGGTTGTTCCATAACCCGAGCTTAAAAAAAAATTCCAAGCGCGTCGGTCTTTTGCGCATCTCCTCCAATTTGAAAGACCATGTTCCGAGATGTTGTATTCTACTTGGTCTTTCCATCTAATTCGTGGGCTTCCCCTTCTACGGGTACCATCAGTAGGCTCGCTTTTATATGCCTTTTGAGCTGGCGCATTCTCATTCATTCGCACAACATGGCCTAGCCATCGTAGTCGCTGCAGTTCAATACGACTGACTATGTCGATGTCCGCGTATAGATTGTAAAGCTCGTGGTTCATTCGGCGCCGATATTCACAGTCGACGCAGATCGTCCTGTAGATCTTTCGGAGAATTTTTCTGCGTAAACCATCAGTAGGCTCGATTTTATATGCCTTTTAAGCTGGGGTATTCTCATTTATTCGCTCAACATGGCCTATAGATTGTAAAGCTCGTGGTTCATTCGACGCCAATATTCACAGAGATCAGAGTCTTGTAAATTGTGAGTTTTGTCTGATACCATCAGCTTGGAAAATCTGGTCAATGGTGGATTTGCCAGGTCTGAAGCCGCATTGGTATGGTCCAACAATGTCATTAACCATTGGCTTCAGTCGTTCACACAGCACACTGGATAACACTTTATATACGATGGGAAGAAGACTAATTGCTCTATAGTTGGCACATATCAGTCTTGTCTCCTTTTTTGTGCACGGGACACAGGATGCTGAGGTTTCAATCATTGGACATGCATTCCTCTAGCCAGATTGTACTAATCAGCTGGCGCATGACCCCGACCAGCATCTTGAATAGATTGGCTTGTAACTCATCGACTCCTGCTGATTTATTGTTCTTCAGCCGATTGATTCCTATTCTGACCTCATCTTGGCTAGGTGGTATACACTCTTTGCCGTCATCTATTATTGGTTCTAAGCTATCCTCTTCGCCGCTACTATTTGATACCAGAAGTTTTTCAAAATGCTCCTTCTGTATATGTCACCAGGTTTCCTTCTTCATCCCTACAGGAAGATGTGCCTGCACCAAAGCCTTCGGTTTGGTGTTTTACTCATTGGTAAAATTTCCGGACTACATTCTGACTCCTGTACATCTCGATTTGCTCACGCTCACGTTGTTCCTGTTCTTTCTTCTTTTTTTTGAAAATACGTTTCTCCTCTCTCCTTTTCTCCCGATTATTCTCCATCGCACTGCGTGTTGCTACTGTCGTCTAGTACACTGGATGAATGCCTTCCGACTATCATAACATGATCATACACTGATTTCTCGTTGCTTGATCAGGAGAAAACCAGGTGGCCTTGAACCTGGTGCTGCTAACTACCATGTTTTTTGCTCCAGCGAAGTCAATCAACCTCATGCCGTTGTCGGATGTTTCCTCATGGAGGCTGAATTTTCCGACAGTGGGGCCACAAATATTTTCCCTTCCGATTTTTACATTAAAATCTCCTAGCACAATTTTAATGTCATGGCCATGGCAGCGATCATATGCTGTTTCTAGGCGCTCATAAAATATGTCTTTGGTCTGCTCATCTTTGTCTTTGGTCGGAGCATGGGCGGAAATAAGACTGATGTAGAAGAACTTCGCTTTTATGCGGATTATAGCAATTCGCTCATCTTCTGGAGTGAATATGGAGACGAGGTCTTTTATTCTCCTGTTAACCATAAATCCGCAGCCAAATTCATGTCTCGTTCCATGGCAGCTATAATACAGTGTGTAATCATCTGATTTACTTACGCCTGTCCCTTTCCATCGCATTTCCTGTAAGACAATAATATCGTATTTTTTACTTCTTGAGTACATCCGCCAAAGCGAAAACTGCGCCTGTTCTGTACAACGTGCGCTCATTCCAAGTGCAGATTCGCAGATCGTGGTCCTTTATACGTTTGCGGGGGTCGTCAGCATTAGGGGGGTTTTGTTTACTTTTTCATAGTAAGAGGGGTTTTCCGAGTGTGGGCAAATAACGCCTCAACCCATTTTTTTATAGTTCTTATGGGTGAATTTGAAAATATTTTTAAAAAGTCCACGCCTTGTAATAGTCCTTGAAAAAATAATTTTAAAATATCCACGCCTTGTAATAATCTTTGGAAAAGTAATAATAAAAAGTCCACGCCATTTAAAAAAAGTTTAAAAAATTCACACCATGTAATAGTCCTCGAAAAAAGTATTTTTAAAAGATCCACGCCTTGTAATGGTCTTTAAAAATTATTTTCAAAAAAATCCGCTCCTTATAATCTTAGAAAGCATATTTTTAAAAAAATCCAAGCCTTATTATAATCCTAGAAAAAATATTAAAAAAAATCCATCGCTTTAGATATATTTGTATATACCCATCTCTGAAAAAAACCAGCCAGCGAAGAAGTTATCCTTCAAAGTGTCTGGCTCACTCTCTTAAAGGTAAAACAAATAACATTTCAATATAAAAACCCAATTCTCTGCCCATTGCAGAACAAAAACAAGAGTATATCACTTTGAGTGTGGCCAATGAGGGGTGTAGTTCCGCAGGAAATATCAAAGTAAAACAATTTAACGATTTCGAGACAGACAGACACATATAAAAAACACTTTGAAGTGGAAATAAACAATTGTCATGATGATCTTTAACTTCCGGTACGAAGTCTGTAGTTCAGTTTTGTTTTTTTTTTCATTCATACGAAAAACTGCTCGAATTGTTAACAATTAAACATTGAATTGCTGAATTTGTTCGTGTAACAATAACAAAAACAACAAATTTGTTAAGGGTATTTTAGACGGGCTACTTGTTTACGTTTCATTGCGGATAATTGATGCCTTTGTTCGTAGCAAAGGCAGAAAAAAAAACTAAATCGCTTCTAAAATAAGGTTGAACTGATTTTGCATCTTTCGTTTTTTGTGAGTTTTATTTTTTTTTTTAATTTCAGATTTGTACTTGGCCATTGAAGTCGTACTTAATACTCCACTTAATTTGTCACGTCTGACTATTGATGTTGTTGTAGTTTTTGCTGTCTTTATGTTTTGCTGTACATATTGATTGTAGGTATGTGTCTCTCTCCAAAAAACAAGTACTTGTCATTAATGTTTTATTTTTTGGTTACGATTCTTAAGAAAACTTTTAATTAAGTAAAGGCGTTGATTTCATTTCGTCACTATAGAACAGTGATTGTGAAACTTCAAAAATGAAACCGGAATTGAATGGTCAAGATAATACTTGATTTACAATTATTTATCTAGGCTTGTAAATAAAAAGTTCATGGTATTTTAATTTTGTTTGTAATGTGTGTAATTATTGCCAGTTAAGACGAGAAAAATAATTATGAGTTCCGCAAAAAAATATATATATTATTTGTGAAAGACAAGGACACTATGCAATAATTAGGATTTTGAAAGGGAAACCAAAACAGCCCTCAGAATCAAAACACAATATTTGTGTGGGATAAAAACGTGTAGAAGACTTAAAATGTTTTAAATCCAGGTGCCACCACTTTTGTTTTTTTTTTTTTAATAAAAACGTATTTAATATTAATGTGCATTAACATATTCATGATACAAATAGGTATCATGCAAATGTTGACATAATTGACTTTAAAAGATTTATTGCCTCATTTTTTATTGAGGTTTGTGTTTTAAATCTTTTGTTTTGCTCCTAATAAAATCAAATAAGTGTGTATTTTGTACGAAGTATTAATTTTTAAGACCAAACAAGGCGTAAATTTTTTTAAAGAAGAATTTTTTCAAAGGCCAAGCAGGGCGTGGATTTTTTTAAAGAAGACTTCAAAGGTCAAACAAGGTGTGGATTTTTTAAAGAACAATTTTTTTTTCAAAGGCCAAACAAGGCGTGGATTTTTTAAAGAACAATTGTTTTCAAAGGCCAAACAAGGCGTGGATTTCTTAAAGAACAATTTTTTCAAAGGCCAAGCAAGGCGTGGATTTAAAAAAAACAATTTTGTCAAAGGCCAAGCAGGGCGTGGATTTTTAAAAAAACAATTTTTTCAAAGGCCAAACTAGGCGTGGATTTTTTAAAGAAGAATTTTTTCAAAGGCCAAACAAGGCGTGGATTTTTTAAAGAACAATTTTTTCAAAGGCCAAACAAGGCGTGGATTTTTTAAAGAACAATTTTTTCAAAGGCCAAACAAGGCGTGGATTTTTTAAAGAACAATTTTTTCAAAGGCCAAACAAGGCGTGGATTTTTTAAAGAACAATTTTTTCAAAGGCCAAACAAGGCGTGGATTTTTTAAAGAACAATTTTTTCAAAGGCCAAACAAGGCGTGGATATTTTTAAAGAACAATTTTTTCAAAGGCCAAACAAGGCGTGGATTTTTTAAAGAACAATTTTTTCAAAGGCCAAACAAGGCGTGGATATTTTTAAAGAACAATTTTTTCAAAGGCCAAACAAGGCGTGGATGTTTTTAAAGAACAATTTTTTCAAAGGCAAAACAATGCGTGGATGTTTTTAAAGAACAATTTTTTCAAAGGCCAAACAAGGCGTGGATATTTTTAAAGAACAATTTTTTCAAAGGCCAAACAAGGCGTGGATGTTTTTAAAGAACAATTTTTTCAAAGGCCAAACAAGGCGTGGATATTTTTAAAGAACAATTTTTTCAAAGGCCAAACAAGGCGTGGATGTTTTTAAAGAACAATTTTTTCAAAGGCCAAACAAAGCGTCTGTCTATATTTGTATATTCCGTCCGACAATACCCAATCGTTACGTGCGTATTTCCGCCATGGGTAATTTTCCGACATGTCACATTTCACTAATTGCAATGTAAATAATTGTAACAGTCATAGATATCCCTAGAATTTCAATTAGTTCAGAATCACTCCTATTTCCATTGATGTTAATTAACCCAATCCCATAATATGTAAAACAAAGTTGGGAATTTCCATGCAATAAATACACTTGTCCAATGAAACGATACATTTGCGGTTTTGAAGATGATAAATTTTCTACGGATGTTTAGAAACCACAACGATTATGTAAGATTGGCAGGCACTCAAATAGAAATACTGTAAAGAAAAACGAGGGTAACACGAACAGTTGAGGAAAAAGGAATCTCCCTCCATTAATGCTTAAATAAATAAGCCACATTTTTTATGTGTGTTTACATTAAAATTTATTTTAGAAGGCCTTTCAATTAACATTTCGTGATGATTCAACAAAATTTGATCTTGTTTAAATAAAAGATCAACGGTTAAAACACGTTGGATGAAAGGATAGACCTTCAAAATCATTATTTTTAATTTTATTGCAAATTTGTAGCTTTTTATTTTCGAGGTAATAAGTCGTGTATTTTTAATCCAAAACACAACATTATGGCAGTACATTCACATAATATGCGCCAACATCGACCCCAGTCGCATGACCTATTTCATAAATCTCCCCCACACATGTAGCCATGTAGGATATACATGCGATTTAACCCCTTGAAGATACCGATTAACAAACTATTCAACTGTGTAATTTATGTTCAATCGATAATCCATCAAGTTTGTGTCCTAAGTCTTTTGTTCGAAAACTCAATGAAGACAGGTTTCATTTTATTATTATAATATTTTTTTATATTTCATAGACTCTGGGTATGATAAGCACCAAAATGTATTTTGAACATAAAAAATTACAATAGAAAATGTGTTTTTTATTTAAGAAAAGAAAAAACAAATGAAAAAAAATTATAAAAAAATCCATACCTGTGGCAACAACATTTTTGCCAGAAGTGAGATGATTTTACATTTTTTTCATTTAACGACCAATAGGTATGGCTTTTGCAATTTCCAAAGATTAAAATGTCTGACTTATGCAAGTAGCAGTCAATGGGTTGTTGCATGCCATCGCAACGTCATGTAACGGCCGTAAAGTGTAGATGAGCATCTATCTCCCGAAAATTTCAGTATTACAATACTCGATTGTTGTAATAGACAGCCATTGACAAGATTTTAACAATATGTTTCTCAAATGACAAATACTTGCACACATAGATGGATCATTCAGATGACAAAATCGATAATGACCCGCCAGACTACCTCCTTTACATTAAGCGGGAACATTTTTGCCATAGCCTTTGAAAAATAGTCCTTATAAAATCCACGCCTATATAAGCCTTTGAAAAAATGATTCTTTAAAAAATCCACGCCTATATAAGCCTTTGAAAAAATGATTCTTTAAAAAATCCACGCCTATATAAGCCTTTGAAAAAATGATTCTTTAAAAAATCCACGCCTTTGGAAGGTCCTTTAAAAATGATTCTTTAAAAAATCCACGCCTTTGGAAGGTCCTTTAAAAATGATTCTTTAAAAAATCCACGCCTTTGGAAGGTCCTTTAAAAATGATTCTTTAAAAAATCCACGCCTTGTTTGGCCTTTGAAAAAAATCTTCGTTAGAAAATCCACGCCTTGTTTGGCCTTTAAAAAAATTCTTTAAAAAATCCACGCCTTGTTTGGCCTTTAAAAAAATCCACGCCTTGTTTGGCTTTAAAAAAATCCACGCCTTGTTTGGCCTTTAAAAAAATCTTCTTTAAAAAATCCACGCCTTGTTTGGCCTTTAAAAAATGATTCTTTAAAAAATCCACGCCTTGTTTGGCCTTTAAAAAATGATTCTTTAAAAAATCCACGCCTTGTTTGGCCTTTAAAAAATGATTCTTTAAAAAATCCACGCCTTGTTTGGCCTTTAAAAAATGATTCTTTAAAAAATCCACGCCTTGTTTGGCCTTTAAAAAATGATTCTTTAAAAAATCCACGCCTTGTTTGGCCTTTAAAAAATGATTCTTTAAAAAATCCACGCCTTGTTTGGCCTTTAAAAAATGATTCTTTAAAAAATCCACGCCTTGTTTGGCCTTTAAAAAATGATTCTTTAAAAAATCCACGCCTTGTTTGGCCTTTAAAAAATGATTCTTTAAAAAATCCACGCCTTGTTTGGCCTTTAAAAAATGATTCTTTAAAAAATCCACGCCTTGTTTGGCCTTTAAAAAATGATTCTTTAAAAAATCCACGCCTTGTTTGGCCTTTAAAAAATGATTCTTTAAAAAATCCACGCCTTGTTTGGCCTTTAAAAAATGATTCTTTAAAAAATCCACGCCTTGTTTGGCCTTTAAAAAATGATTCTTTAAAAAATCCACGCCTTGTTTGGCCTTTAAAAAATGATTCTTTAAAAAATCCACGCCTTGTTTGGCCTTTAAAAAATGATTCTTTAAAAAATCCACGCCTTGTTTGGCCTTTAAAAAATGATTCTTTAAAAAATCCACGCCTTGTTTGGCCTTTAAAAAATGATTCTTTAAAAAATCCACGCCTTGTTTGGCCTTTAAAAAATGATTCTTTAAAAAATCCACGCCTTGTTTGGCCTTTAAAAAATGATTCTTTAAAAAATCCACGCCTTGTTTGGCCTTTAAAAAATGATTCTTTAAAAAATCCACGCCTTGTTTGGCCTTTAAAAAATGATTCTTTAAAAAATCCACGCCTTGTTTGGCCTTTAAAAAATGATTCTTTAAAAAATCCACGCCTTGTTTGGCCTTTAAAAAATGATTCTTTAAAAAATCCACGCCTTGTTTGGCCTTTAAAAAATGATTCTTTAAAAAATCCACGCCTTGTTTGGCCTTTAAAAAATGATTCTTTAAAAAATCCACGCCTTGTTTGGCCTTTAAAAAATGATTCTTTAAAAAATCCACGCCTTGTTTGGCCTTTAAAAAAATTCTTCTTTAAAAAATCCACGCCTTGTTTGGCCTTTAAAAAAATTCTTCTTTAAAAAATCCACGCCTTGTTTGGCCTTTAAAAAATCCACGCCTTGTTTGGCCTTTAAAAAATGATTCTTTAAAAAATCCACGCCTTGTTTGGCCTTTAAAAAATGATTCTTTAAAAAATCCACGCCTTGTTTGGCCTTTAAAAAATGATTCTTTAAAAAATCCACGCCTTGTTTGGCCTTTAAAAAATGATTCTTTAAAAAATCCACGCCTTGTTTGGCCTTTAAAAAATCCACGCCTTGTTTGGCCTTTAAAAAATCCACGCCTTGTTTGGCCTTTAAAAAATCCACGCCTTGTTTGGCCTTTAAAAAATCCACGCCTTGTTTGGCCTTTAAAAAATGATTCTTTAAAAAATCCACGCCTTGTTTGGCCTTTGAAAAAAATCTTCTTTAGAAAATCCACGCCTTGTTTGGCCTTTAAAAAATGATTCTTTAAAAAATCCACGCCTTGTTTGGCCTTTGAAAAAAATCTTCTTTAGAAAATCCACGCCTTGTTTGGCCTTTAAAAAAATCTTCTTTAGAAAATCCTCGCCTTGTTTGGCCTTTGAAAAAAATCTTCTTTAGAAAATCCACGCCTTGTTTGGCCTTTGAAAAAAATTTTCTTTAGAAAATCCACGCCTTGTTTGGCCTTTAAAAAAAATCTTCTTTAAAAAATCCACGCCTTGTTTGGCCTTTACAAAAATGATTCTTTAAAAAATCCACGCCTTGTTTGGCCTTTAAAAAATGATTCTTTAAAAAATCCACGCCTTGTTTGGCCTTTGAAAAAAATCTTCTTTAGAAAATCCACGCCTTGTTTGGCCTTTGAAAAAAATCTTCTTTAGAAAATCCACGCCTTGTTTGGCCTTTGAAAAAAATCTTCTTTAGAAAATCCACGCCTTGTTTGGCCTTTGAAAAAAATCTTCTTTAGAAAATCCACGCCTTGTTTGGCCTTTGAAAAAAATCTTCTTTAGAAAATCCACGCCTTGTTTGGCCTTTGAAATAATCTTCTTTAAAAAATCCACGCCTCCTGGAAAAAATCCTCGGCTTGTTTGGCCTTTGAAAAAAATCTTCTTTAGAAAATCCACGCCTTGTTTGGCCTTTGAAAAAAATCTTCTTTAGAAAATCCACGCCTTGTTTGGCCTTTGAAAAAAATCTTCTTTAGAAAATCCACGCCTTGTTTGGCCTTTGAAAAAAATCTTCTTTAGAAAATCCACGCCTTGTTTGGCCTTTGAAAAAAATCTTCTTTAGAAAATCCACGCCTTGTTTGGCATTTGAAAAAAATCTTCTTTAGAAAATCCACGCCTTGTTTGGCCTTTGAAAAAAATCTGTGGAATGTCTTTCCTTTTTTTCTTTCCTAACAAAATCGACACGATTTTGATGCTGACGATGCTGCTGCCTAAGATGATGATGACGACGACGATGGCTATTGGTAAAGTGATGGTAACGTAAGCCGAACTGAATGAAAGAAAAAAAAACAAACAAGTTTTGTTTATGTGGTAGTGGGTCTACCAAAATAAAATCCAGTTTAGATTATGGGGTGTTGATGATGTTTTTGTTTTTTTGCGTAAAAACTCGACAGCAACAACAGAAGAAAACGGTGTCAGCAGTGTCAGCTAAACCAGATTCGTTGCTGCTGCTGTTGTAAAACCCAATGCTGGAACCACTCAATTGCTGGCAAATACTTTCGATTTCAATATGAGTGAAACTGAATGGTGGTGGCTCAGTGGCTGGCAGCGCTGGTTAGAGGGCAAAAGCTCGGCTGGTTTTTTTTGTGGTGTGTGTAGATGGCTTAATGGGAGAGTAGTAAATGAGTAAGGGAACTAGAGTGCCTACCAAAGAGATTCAAAAGAGAGAGGAAGAAGAGTATAAGCTTGTGTGTGGCTCATACAAATATTGGTGTGATTTAAGCCTCCTTTTCATGGCACTTCACACCAATACATGTATAGCCCATATTTTTTTATGGCCAAGCGGCAACAACAACAAAACCAGCACCATCGAGTACAAAGTATAATATTGGCCAAACAGCAACCTACTATAGGCTCTCATCTATATCACTAGCATGGTGCGGTCGTATTAGTGGCCCACAATACAATTATAGTTCGCTCGATGTCGCTCGTGTATCCGCATGAGGTGCTATTTTAGCTCATTTCGTTGTTTTTGGGGAGGTTTTTGATTAGGCCAACGGCGTGTTAAGCTTTAGTCTGTTGTGGTGTGATAAAAATACGTTAGTAATCAATTGCAACTCCAATAGCATAGACACAACTCGACAAATATAGCGCGTCTAGTCTTCCAAAAAGAAAAAACCCAGTGTTGAACAAAAAAGTTTATCATTTTTTTCTTTCACCGAATCGTAGGATAATCTCGGTTAACGTATAGCTTGAAATTACGTAGCAAATACCGTACCAAAAGCCAACAACAAGTTTCAGCGTATCTACTAAAAAATGTATGTGTTCTTTATAAAAATTATGAAATTTAAAAAAAAAATTATATAAAAATTTAAAAACATAATATTGAATGTGGATAATCAAAAATATAAAGAAAAAACTTCAAAAAAGACCATAACAAAAAAATGGAAAAAAATTAAGGAAAAAAGCTTTTCTTGAAAAAGAAGAAAAAAGAAAATTTGGAAAACTTAAAAAAGATAAACAGTGGTAAAGGAACTTAAAAAATAACAAAACAATATTGGATACAAAATCAATATTTATACAATCAATCATTGTTTTATTGGTAATATTGGAATTATTCTAAAGTTTTGAAAAAATCTCTAAATTTCCTGCCATTTGGGAAATTTGTGCAAAATGGGGAAAATTCTCACCTCATAACTACCTTTGAGGGATTCTCCACCTCCCTCCATTTGTGCAAAAATAAAATCACATTTAGCCAAGGACGTTTAATGAACTTCATGAGACTTTCGAAAAAATACAAACACACACATATGCCCAGTAAATACAAATCGTAACGTATTTTTTTCAATTTAAATTTTTGTGTTAATTTTTTTATTTTGTGCGATTGTTTAAAGTTTTGTTTTCGCAATTTAGCTGTTTTTTTTTGGTTTTGGTGTTGTTGTAATGGATATACATTTATATTTGGTTAAACAAAAAAAAACAAACTACAACAACAGTATTATATTACTGGCAAACCAGCAGCAGTAGTAGCATTGGCTAGACACAACCATTTTTTTTCTGATTGACAGGCAATAAAATATTTATGATAATCGTTGGTTTTTTGAATCTCAGCCAAAAAGGCTGTTCGCAAAAAAAAATGAATAAAAATTGCAAAAATTTAAACGAATAGATTTTCTATTCTACTTATTTATTCATAGAAGAAAGATATTCTTCAAAATTAAAAGTAGAGTCATTTAAAGTAATTTTCTTCAACTTCGTAAAATTTCATCAGAAATTTTGACCTAACCTGTACGGAATATACACTGAGACCGCAATAAAAAAAATCATTGCTACAGTTCTATAAAATAAAATTGAGAAAATAATCCAATTTGAAACCTACTTTCAAAAGAGATCATTTAAAAGCGACCGAGCCGAACTTTTCATAGAATCCATCACGAGAGGTGAACATTCAAAATACCTAAAATGGATCGGAACTTTTATGTGGGGTTATGACTTGGTAAATTTTTGGTAGGAAGACTTGACACCCAATACGAACCCAAAATATCCAATTAGAAAAAAAATTCAAACAAATGCCCAAAATCCAACTAAAATACTAAATAACCAGGTGTACCTTTATATGTGGAATACATCGAAACTTCAGTCATTATTGATAGGGAGGATACTCCGTGACCACAAAAAGAGAGACCAAAAGAGAGTAAAAAGAGTAAAAACGATTGATCCGATCGAACTTTTTATACCCTCCAACATTGAGGTGGACAATCGAATCGATCAGAATTTTCATATAGGTCACAAGCCATGGTCAATTTTTGCTGGGAAGACTTGAAACCCTAATGAGAACGCAAATTATCAAATTAGAGCATATTAAGTTGAAAAATATGCTCCAAATAACAGGGGCCTCCTCGTCTATATTGACAATTTTTTGAGTTTTGTTTTTATGCCTTTTTAGGGCGATTTTTTTGTTGAAATATTTTCTACCCTATGAGAACACAAAATATAAATTGTTTGGTTCAAAAAAAGTACCATTTGGTACCATTAAATGGGAGCTATATCCCCAATTTGGACCAATATATCCCATTTGAAATATCAAACATCCTAGCTCTATCATTAAAAATCGACATCGAATTTTATTTTAATCCTAAAAGAATAATCTTTATGGGATATCCGGTGAATATTTCCACCATATGATGGATAGTATAAAAATTGACCTATTTGACTCTACTATTTTTTTATAACCCAAAATAAAACGTAACAACCGTTCCTATTCGAAAATAAATGACGGTGCCTTATAAGGGGATATCTCAAAAAAAGCAAATGCTTGTAGGTCCTTCACTGTATCAAAAATGAGGCTGGTCCATAATCTGGAGATTTATGAAAACATTGAATCCAGAATGGCAAATTAAAGCTAAAGGGGGTGGGGGCTAATGTATGTATAATTTTATATGCGCTATAGGACATTATTTAACATGCTTCGGAATGTCCGATTTGGGCCAAATATGCAAAATTATTTGTTGTCATTTTCAAGATAACTTCATAATGCCTATCTCATAGAAGTCCTGCTCTCAAAAACTATAGTAGTCGATTTTCACAATCCTCCCTAGATATAAATTTTTTATCATTAAATAAATTTTGCAATGCAAAAAAAAGATAACAATCACTTGGTGTTAAGTACCAAACTTCCCAACCAAGCTTCCGAAATGAACCTATGTTGATAATTGTCTGAAAAAAATTAAAATTCTACCACTTCGAAGTCAAAATATAAAATTGCTGCCAATTCGGTTCAAAAAAATAGTTCTAGGTACTTTACTTCACCGGAAATGAGCGGACTATTTATGTGGAGGCGAAAAGGTATCCTATTTTCCAGAAATATAATGAGAATATCCTAGAATAGGACACAATTCTATATATGGAGGCTATGTCAGAACATGGTACCTCAAAAAGTTATAAATGCAATTCACCGAAAATATAGGAGTATTTATATAGAGGTTATGTAAAATCCTGGACCTCTTGGATTTTCCAATAAGAGGTGTTATTTTGGTATTCAAATAGAAAATCAATTTTTTTGTATTAATTATCGAAAGTTTATTTCTAGATGTAGATAAAGGTATACCGTTTATAATTAAAAATATATGTAAGCCAAACGGCAACCACAATCAGCCCTACGGAACCATATACTTTTCACCTAATTTATCATCTTATCGAAGATCTTATCATTCATGTGACATGAAGAAGTGACATTCGAGGTGTTAAATAAAAAAATCTCGTTGGTCAAGTTTTATAACATCTTCGAGAGATAGCACTGTACGGAAGAATTTCCCGTAGAAGAACCACGATTTCGTTGCTTATGTGACACATATCACCGTCTTGTTGCAAGTAAACGTTGTCCATAGCACTATCATGAGTCCATAAAAAGTGATAAGCCTTCTCTCGATAATTTATATTTAGATTTTTTAGAATTCCCCATATTGAATTTTATTATAGACTTATTTCATTAACATTCGTTTCTTAACTTCCTTACTTCCTCCAAAAGCATGTCCTTGTACAACAATTTGCATTAAAATGTTTATTTTATTTATTTCACGATTCTGCATAGATAATTTAATTAATTAGCAATTGTTTTTGCAAAATTAGCAATTAGCAATTTTAAAAAGTTTCGCATAATTTCAATCTTTTTCTAAATCTCAAATATTTAGAATAACAAAACAAGTTGTTTATTTCAAGTTTGTCGCTTAAGTCTTTTGTTCTAATAACCACAGATGCACATGCCATGCAAAGCCATAAAAACTAGAGTTACTTGTTTATAAGAATTAATTATTTTTGTTTAATAGAATTAATTATTTGTTATCGAAGATAGAGGTAAAAGCCTAGGTACAAGCAAAAAATGATAAAAATAATTTTCTAATAACACATAGGGGAGTGAACACTAATAGAGATTTATTGATTGATTTATTATAATTTAACACAATAAAATAATATTGAATTCAACAAATTTTATTATAGAATATTTTCTGCACGAAAATAATTACTTAAAGAAAATTATATTATTTTTTATCAAGGAAATCCTAAGATGATTTAATAAACCACTACTGAGTGGATGTCTTCTATGTCGCATTGTTCTCTTGTTTGATTGCTATGTCAAAATGTTGTTCTATATGAAATACATATTGCAATAACTACTAAGTTGACTTACAATTTCGCCCTCATGGGTCTAAAATCATCTTGAGTTACATTTAAATATTCATCATATTCAAAATTTGAACATCGTAACTAACATATTAATATATGGGCTTAGTACACTCCCTTCTATTTTAATTATTTTTATTTTATTTATAAAGTATTCATATACTTTTACAACAACCATCTGTTGTTGTTTTGTGCCAACATTTTTTAACATTTTTTAATGTTATTATTTTGGAACGGCCTACAAATTATTGCAAATATGTGACTGGGAGAGAAGTCTATAAGTTTTACAACATATTTTGTCATCTTTTTTTGTGGAATTACCTTTTGTTAGTTAATTTACAAAACCTTTCCAAAAAGCAAAGTAATAATTAAGTTTATGTGTTAATAAACATGTGTTTACTTACCGGTTTTTTAGTTTTTTGCTAATGTCAAGAGTTTATAGAGATGAAGGAATGTATTTTTATGTTTTTTTGCATTTTTTGTTTGTTTTCTTAAGACCGGATACATACCCTCAGCTTAGCACATCGTCATGGTGAATTATTTATGTAATTTTGTTGTGTATCTGTAAAAATAAAAATGTAAATAAAAAAGTAAATAGGTATTAAGTTGTAACAAAAAAAAATATATATATATATATATATATAAAATACAAAACATTATTATAGAGAATTGACTAATATTGTGTACATAGAAATATTAGCAGTTTTATATATATTACAGAACACCCTTTAAGAGTAAACAAACAAAAATAATCATCAGACTAATTTTATTCTCGTAATAATTTATTATTGTTTACAATTAGAATAATTCACACACTTACAAATGTATTAATGCAAAATTAAATCAAATTGCTGTGTAAATTGCAATTTCCTATCCCTTTTTCATTTGTATATAATATAAATCAATTATTCATTATATTTTGTTCATTTGTATGCATGTCTATCGTGTTCTTTTCTTAGTTCTTTCTATTTAACTAACATTTCCCCCCAATGTATATATCGTTTGTGTCTTAAATCTTTTGTATAAAAATCTACAAACAAAACTATTTTCACTAACACTTGTCATATCTCCTTGTTGTCACAGCTCAGAGGACACTTTTTTATAAAATACTTTAATGTACTCTTCTATAAAAAATGAACCCATTAGGCATCCGGCTAAAGGGTGGTATAGGATTACAGAAACATTTTTAAATTGAATAGTTTTAATTTGAAATTTCCGGTTGTCATTCGGTGACAAATTTGCTTAACAAAATTATAAACATCGGTCCATCTTTTGTTATAGACCTCATAAGAAGATCCCGCCCATTATTTGTATCATACTAGTGTTAGAAATATTTTCCAACATAATTCAACACTTCCGATTCGGCTAGGAAATAAAATCATTTATACAGAAAAGCAAAATTAAAGTATTTTCATGGTCCAAGGCGCCTTAGTGGTTGTCAATTGTCATCCATGTTCTTGGTGGAAAACCACCTTCTTACTGAATATTGTCTATAGGTCCATGTCTTGTCATAAACTCCATATAAAAATAAAATCCCTTCCGAAAAGTAGAAATTGTAATTTCTTCTATCAACAATTTGCTACAGAGAGAGTTCCCACATAAGGGCCTAATCAATTTGGAATGCCCAATGCTTGGTGGAGGATATTAAAAGTCGCGAGCGAACTTAAAGTTTTCATTTCTAGGATTTTTCATGCGAGGAATTTAACATATTTTTAGTCCTGAAGAAGGCCTCTAATTTTTTTATTCAAAATTCATCCCCATCTTCTAGAAGACTTCAAGCTTTTCTAAGAAAAATATCTCTCAAGAAGAATACTTCTAGTTATTCTTTAAATATGACATGGAGTTCTTCTATGATTAAAACCTGGTACTCTTCTATGAAATAGATGGATTTCTTCTACAAAGAAGTCCTAAAGAACTTCTATGAACAAGATTTTAAGCTCTTCTATAGAAATGAACTCATACTTTTCTATAAGAAAGACCTTAAGCTATTCTATAAAGAAGATCTCGAGCTCTTCAATCAAAAAGACCTCAGGCTCTTTTGTAAAGAAGCTCAGGTTCTTCTATAAAGCAGACCTTAAGATATTCTATAAAAAAGAACTTAAGCTCTTCTATAAATAAGACCTTTAGCTCTTCTATAAATAAGACCTTTAGCTCTTCTATGAAGAAGACCTCCAGCTCTTCTATAAATAAAACCTTAAGGTCTTTTAAAAATAACACCTCCAGCTCTTCTATAAAGAAAACCTAAAGTTCTTACATAAAAAAGACCCCAAGCTTTTCTATAAAGAAAACTTGAAGCTTTCCTTCAAAGTAGATCTGAGGCTATTCTATAAAGAGTACCTGAAGCTATTGTATAAAGAAGACCTGAAGTTATTCTATAAAGATGACATTAAACTCTTATAAAAAGAACAACTTAATCTCTTCTATGAAGAAGACCTCAAGCTCTTCTAAAAGACATGAAGACATGATTCTTATCTAAAAGAAGATCTCAAGCTTTTCTATAAAGAAGACCTCAAGCTCTTCTATAAAGAAAATCTCAAGCTCTTCTATAAGAAAAACCTCAAGGTCTTCTATAAAGAAGATCTCAAGGTCCTCTATAAAGAAGACATCAAGCTCTTCCATAAAGAAGACCTCAAGCTCTTCTATAAAGAAGACCTCAAGCTCTTCTATAAAGAAGACCTCAAGCTCTTCTATAAAGAAGACCTCAAGCTCTTCTATAAAGAAGACCACAAGCTCTTCTATAAAGAAGACCTCATGCTCTTCTGTAAAGAAGTCTTCAAGCTCTTCAATAAAGAAGACCTTAAGCTTTTCTATAAAGAAAACCTCATGATATTTTTAAGGAATGTCTTTTCTCTTGTATAAATAAGAATCAAGCCTCATTAAAGAAGAATCAAGCTCTTCTAAAAATACGACCTCAAGCACTTAGATAAAGAAGACCTGAAGCTCTTCTATAAGGAAGACCTAAAGTTCTTCCATAAAAAAAACATCAAGCTCTTTAATGAAGAAGACCTACACCTCTCCTATGGGGAATACCTACATCCCTTCAATAATGAAGACCCAGAGTTTTTTTTTATCAAGAAGGCTATGGAGAAAACCTCAAGTACTTCTATGAAGAAGATCTCAAGCTCTACTATTAAGAAGAGCTCATGCTCTTCTATAAAGACGACCTCGAGCAATTCCATAAGTCCTCAATATCTTCTATAAAGAAGACCTATGTCATAAACAAGACCATCTCCTTACCTATAAAAAAATCAGCTCTTCTATACGGAACACCTTAGGCTCTTCTATAAAAAAGTCCCTTGGCTCAATAATGACCTAAAACTCTTCTATAAAATGGCTACAATGAATCGTAAGCCCACCTATGAGCCACATCATTTTAACATGATTCATTCAAAACCAATTTATTTGTTTATTTGAAATTTACTCACGTCAAACTAAAGAAAAAATCTTTCCAATAACCTTTGCAACGATGACATTGTCAGTTAAAACAGAAAAAAACTGCAAAACAAACAGTATTGTCTGCCCTTTCTCCAGACTTAATGTTTGCATATCAATTAAAAAAAGTAGTAAAGAAAAAAATATTGACTTTGTAAAGTGCAAACAAAAAAATTCATGAGAAAAACCCAACAAAGAAAAAATTAGAAATTAAAACAATGAGAAAAAAACACGTGGGTATGGTCAGGCAGTAAATCAAAATGAAAAAAATACTGAAATGAAATAAAAAAAAACTTAATTACATAAAACTGTAGCAAAAACACAAAGTAAGCTAAGCATCCAATTTTAGCAAAATGGGTGTCATGTGTGTTAAACAGCCACAACAACAGCAAAAAATTAAGCAATTTCCAGGTTAAGACATCAAGCCATTGAGGTGAACTATAAGTGTGTGGGGTGTTACCCCAGTACCACCACCAACAACTCAAAGTAAATAATGAAAAAGAAAGCACCAACAAAAAAAGCTTTATATTATTTCATAAATATCTCAAGCAGAAGAAGAAGAGGGAAATGAAGAAGTAATGAAACCATAATTTTGATGATCATCATTAATGGCATAAAGTACTCCACATTTGCAACTATCATCTTCCCAAATATGTTTTACTTTTTTGTTTGCTTTACTTTTTTTCTACACTTTCCTACACCCATGCCATTCATTCATTTACTGAATGGCTGGCTAGACTCAACTACTGCCACACTTTATAACACATAACAGCAGCCAGCCTGCTTTTGTATATGACATAATATTTATTTGAGCGCGAAGAAATTTAATAACAAACCAAAAAACGAAGAAGAAGAAGAGAGGCTACGGTGAACACCTCTCAACACAAAACGAAAAAACACTACAAATTCACAAACATGTGTTTTCCAGCTTTTTGTTGTGTCTTCAAGCTAAACTTGACGTCCGTTTCTTGCATTGCCATTTCGTTTGCCGGCTGTTGTTTGTTGCCTCTATGTGCAGGCACCACGTCCGGCCACAAGCCATAATTTGCTACTCATCATCAACAAAAACAGCAACAGCAGCAACGTTTCAAGTCTTTTGTCATCGCCATACCATCCACAGGTGATTTTTTGGTTTATGGCGCTTTTTGCTTCAGCTAATGCAATAGCAAGCAAATGTGATGTTGTTGTATTTTTTCGTTAATTCATGCTTACATTGTAAAGCGCCAACCACTTTATCAAAAATAAAAAACAACAAAAATATGTGGCTACTATTTTAGTGTTGCCACACATTTGCGGTGTTGGAAAAGCTACATATGGGCGATTGGGCAATTCGGTTCAATAATGAAATTCATTCCAGATAGAGATCATCTTGATAGAAAAGATGGGTGTCCTCTTTATAGAAGGAGTGGATAAGACCTTAAGCCATTCTAATATGAAAAAATTAATGTATTCTAATAAAAAGTCGTAAATTCTTCAAATAAAATTACCTTAAGCATTTCTAATAAGAAGACCTTTAGCACATCTAATAAGAAGACATTAAACTCATTTAAAAAGAACACCTAAGGTTCTTCTAATAAGAAGACCTTAAGTTCTTCTAATAAGAAGATCCAAAGCTCTATTAATAACAATTAATTTCCTCTAATAAGAAGACCTCATGCTCTCCTAATAAGAAGACCTTTAGCTCTTCTAATAAGAAGACCTTTAGCTTTTCTAATAAGAATACCTTATGGTCTACTGATAAGAAGACCTTACTTTAGCTCTTCTTATAAGAAAACCTGAAGACCTTCCAACAAGAACACATTTAGCTCTTCTAATAAGAAGACCTTTAGCTCTTCAAATAAGAAGATCATTAAGAAAATCTTAAGATCTTCTAATAAGAAGGCCTTTAGCTCTTGCAATAAGAAAACATTAAGTTATTCTAATAAGAAGACCTTAAGTTCTTCTAATAAGAAGACTTTAAGTTCTTTTAATCAGAAGACCTTACGCTCTTCTAATAAGAAGAAGTTAAGCACTTCTAATAAGAAGGTCCTAAGCTCTTCTAACAAGAATACCTTAAGCTCTTCTAATAAGAAGAACTTAAGCTCTTCTAATATGAAAGCCCTATGCTCTTCTAACAAAAAGGCCTTAAACTCTTTTAAAAAGAAGACCTTTAGCTCTTCTAATTAGAAGACCTTTAGCTCTTCTAATTAGAAAACCTTAAGATCTTCTAATAAGAAAATCTTACGGTCTTCTAAAAAGAAGACACTTAGCTCGTCTTTTAAGAAGATCTCAAGCTCTTCGAATAAGAAGCTGTTCTAATAAGAAGAATTTAAGCTCTTCCAATAACCAGACATCAGACTGTTGCAATGAGAACCTTAAACTACTTCTATAAGAAAATCTTAAACTCTTATTATAAGAAAACCTTAATTTCTTCTAATAAGATGACCTTAAGCTATTCTAATAAGAAGACATAAAGCTATTCTAATAAGAAGAAATTTAGCTCTTCTGAAGTTCCTTTAAGTATTGTTTAATTATTCTATGGTTATGGTTTTATTATTTGAAACTCTATCTTCCCCGTTCAAGGAATTTCCTCCCTTACCTAAAAACCCCTTACCCAGCCACCCTCGGCTTAATTGCCCATGTATTGAGGTTATTTTTTAGAGTAATCTAAATTCGGCCTTTATCACAAATTCAAATAACGCACCAAAAAACCTAAAGAGCCGACAATTGTTAAACATTTTATTGATGTGTTTTTTGTTTTCGTTTCTACAATTTTATTGTTAAACATAAAAAATAATTATTTTTCCAAAAAAAAAAAAACACAGGCACGCAATTTTTGTGGCTTATTTCAAATAAAGTACCTCTTTGGCATTTTTATTGCATTAGTCGCATTGGCGACTAGACGACAGGTGACTTCTCCATTGTCCGCAAAAAACGAGACAAGCTATTCACATCAAAAAGAAGGAGAAGAAACAACAAAATCATGATTACTTTGTTGATGTTGTTTTTGTTATACACAAATTGTTGTTAATAACACTTACAATAATAAGGTTAATAGATTTTATTGATTGCACTTCAATGATTTGTTCAAAATACAAAAGCAACTATGAAGAGGCAAAAAACGCGAAAGAGAGGAAAACAAATAACAAAAAAAACAAAATATTTAACGCAATACCACCAAACAACAATATAAAGAAAAATAAAAAACAAAATACTATTTTTTGTTGTCTTGCCATGAGCGTAAATAATTTAAAAAAAGTCAGAGCCAGCAGTCCGCCGAAAGATCGATTGCAATAACACGTCAATGAGATATTTATTAGGCAATCAGTTTGTGTTTCTATTTCTCAAAACAATAGTTTTGAGATAGCAATTTATTATAATTTTTTAAATTTAACAAAAAGTTCAAAAATATATAAATGTACAGATTTCATTTAAATTTGTTATGGCCAATTTGCTTAAATAGCAAGTGATAGTTGTTGCAAAAAAAAAAAAAAAACAATAACGTTATTAAATTGTTTCGTTAAGAAATAATTTAAAAATACATGAAGATGTGAGGGGATTGGTGGTGAGTGGCAAGGGCATACTGTACTCTTAAAGTTGCTGATGCAAAAGGGCTGTTTCATGCTTAAATCAAATTATATGCTAAAAATAAAAACAAAATAAAATATATAATTTCTGTTTGCAAGTGTTATGAAAGCAAAATACAAAAGATTTAAGACACAAACGTGATCTTGTGATAACTTAATTTCGGTTATGTTGAAAAGTGAATGCCCAATTATTATGAGATTAATTTTGCCGTTCGTTTGTAATGTATGATGACGATGAAAGAGAGGATGGATGTTTTTGAATTATTAAATAAATGTTGTTTATATAATTAACTAAAGGGCTAATAAGTTCGGTGCCGGGGGAGAAAAGACACAGATAACAAATATCAAAAATTGACACGAATTTTGGTAATTTAAATTGAAACTAATTAAATCAGGAGTAATAATTTAATAGCTAAGAAAAATAGTATCAATTATTTGAATATGCATTAAATAGTTAATTTTTTGCTCTTCCGATAAGAAACCCTAAGCTCTTCTACTCCAAAAACTTTAAAGTTTTCTAATAAGAAGTCCGAAGCTCATATTATAGGACGAGAGATCTCAGATCATAACTCTAATAGGAAGATCTTTAGATCATCTAGGGTACTCATCGAAATCAACAATTAGGAATTCTTATTGGAATAGAATATTAGATATTCTTTTTGGAATAGCTTAAAGCCGTCATATTAGAAAGCTTAATGTATTCTTATTAAAAGATCTAAAATGTTCTTATTAGAATATCTGAAGGTTTTCTTATTAGAAGAGCTAAAAGTCTTCTTATTCGAAGAACTGAAGGACTTCTTATTAGAAGTGCTTAAGATCCTCATCTTAGAAGTGTTTAAGGTCTTCTTATTGGAAAAGCTTATTAGAAATGCTTCTATGCCTCTTAGTAGAAGAGCTTCTGTTCTTCTTATTGGAAGAACTTCTCGTCTTCTTTTTAGAAGAGCAGAAGGTCTGTTTAACAGAAGAGATGAAGGTCTTCTTATTAGAAGTGTTGAATATCTTCTTATTAGAAGAGCTGAAGATCTTCCTATTAAAAGAGCTGAAGATCAACACAATAGAATGGGTAAAGGCCTTATTATTAGAATAGGTAAAGGTTATTAGAAGAGTTGAAGGTCTTCTTATTGGAATAGCTTTAAGTCCTCCCATTAGTAAACCTTAAGATTCTCTTATTAGAAAATCGGAAGGCCTTCTTATTAGAATAGCTTAAGCTATTTTTTTAAGATCTTGAGATCTTCTTATTAGAGAAACTGAAGGTCTTATTATTAGAGAAGCTTAATGACTTCTTATTAGAAGAGCTTAAGGTCTTATTAAAATAGCTGAAGGCATTCTTATTAGAAAAGCTTTAGGTATTCTTTTTGGAACAGTTAGAGGTATTCTTATTAGAATAGTTCACAGTCTTCTTATAAGCGTACCCTTAGGTTTTCTTATATTATGACCTTGAGGTCTTGAAAGTTTCTTATTATAATTATAGAAAATCGATTTAAATGTTTGTCCGATTTCCATCAGACAGTGCGCCAAATACCCAATGTTTGTCAGATTGCGACGAAATGTTGCACTGCTTACCAAGTTGACCTAAGTAGAATGATATGTAGTAAACTTTATTCTAATCAGTTCAGATTTGGTTAAACTTAGTTTGTGTACAGGGACGTATTCAAGAGATGCCCAACAGTTCTGATTAAAATTTGTCTATAGCCAACTCTAAGAATACATATTATTCATATCTTTCTCCTCTAACAACACAATTAACCTTTGCACTCAGTCCTTCTCTGTCTGCCACTCTATAAAACCCTCTCTCTCACTCTCCTTTTCTTTTATACCCATGCATTGGGAATATATATTTTTATGCGTATATTGACATTATAAATTAACATAAAATCGTTATTACCATGAAATAATAATTTTTTGGCTAAAAAACCCCACCACCGCCACGAAAACTAACAGCAATAGTAGGCACATGTCGTCCAACTTAAATTAATGAATAACACAACTTTTAGTATAACAAAAACTACAACAATAGCACTAACATATACTCATTCACACAATAAAAAAATTCACTCAAGACTCAGACATAACATAGCAATAAAAAAATAAAATATTTGACCTTGGCCGATAATTTTTGTGGGGTCTTTTAAATTTTGAGTTTTTTGATTTAGTTTCGTTGCGTTTGTCTTACGGGCAGATGTCAATGATTAACACAAAAATTTTTGATTACCACAGCAATAATTTAGATGATGATTTGAATTTGGTAGACAAATTTGAATATTAAAAACCAAAAAAAAAAATCATGGCAATAAAAAAGAAGAAACAAAAAAATACCAACCAGCTGACCCAGAGAAACAACTCAATCAATATTGGAAAAAATCTCAAAACTAGCAAGGTCAGCGGTATTTTTTGTTTATGTGCGGATGAGGGACAAACAAAACGTACAAACACACACTTATAACCAATTTAAACAATGATTGATTTCAAATTAACAGTTTTGATTTTGGAAATATCTGTAAAATTCCAAAACAAAACTACGAACCGGTTTAATTTCGATTCACTACTTTAAGGGCAGCCACTTGTTTTTGTTGCTCTTCTTTGTTTTTCTTCTTCTTCTAGAATATGCAAAGCAACTTCCGCTTAAAATAACTGGAAGTCATTCAAACATTCAAAATTTTTAATATAGTTTTCAAAATAAAAAAAAAACTATTCACTAATTTATAATACATAATAATATTTTCTTCTTCTTCTTCTCATTTTGCAGTTTAGTTTAGTTTACGTACTCGGTGTGGCATAAAAATCCATCATCAGTTGTTGGTTGATAAACGATACGGTGAAATCGTTTAACGCTATTTAGCAAAACAGAAAAAAACAAACTTTATTCCCCCCTTCAACAAAAAAAACCCTTTTACACACACACACACAAAGTCACAATGAGGCCCCATCTATTATCGCTTGCCTGCGTGTGCTCTGTCCTCGCTTTTGTAACAGCTGTACCATTGCCTGCCTCAAATCAGGAACTTGATGTGTTACAGATTCCACTGTCAAATGGAAAGGTAAGTGTCCATCACGATCATTGTATGCTTTTTGTATTTACTGTCCGGTAATGTACTCGCAGTATGAGGCTTATTTGCCAAAAGTGTTTTGTTATGTTTGCCATGGTAAATAAGAAAATATTTACATGTGACTTAAGTTGAACGAAAAATAAAAATAATAATCCGAAATGTGTAAGGAAAAAATTTACAACGAGGTTTAGTTGAGGAATTTGTGAAAAATAAATAAATGAATGAATACAGCAGTTTTTTGAAAGATTACATACGCTGCTAAAACAAAAGACTTAAGGCACGAACATAAATTTAAATTAAAATATCTTTTATTCAAAAAAAAAGTTGGAAACTTTTGTTGAAAAAAAAAACAATTACGAGGATTCGATGAGAAATTTGAAAGAAATAATTTTTATTAATTAATATAATAATTGATATTTGAAAGGTTATAATATACTAAAACAAAAGACTTAAGACACAAACATTAATTTTCTCTTTTATCTTTGAACGATAAAAAACTACCCTATAAAACAAAAGACTTAAGAAACAAACAGGAATCTCTAAACTTTATTTTCTCTCGTGAAAGATTAAAGAAATTCTTGGGAAGCAGAAGAAAATAAACGATAATGATTGCAGAGGATTCTTGAAGTCTATATGCCCTGCAAAACGAAGGAATTAAGAGACAAACATTTTAAAGTATGTAATATGTACTTGTATGTATACGACTTTTATTAATATTAACAGCAGTAGAAAGTCTTATACGAATGTATATTGTTTATTTGAGCTCTTATGAGACATATCGATTCTTTATGGAGCATTATGTCAAAAATTTTAAGTGTTATGAAGACTTATACCTATGTTTACGATATATTTGAGCTCTTTTATGGATTATGGTACAAATTTGAGTTCATATACGATCGTATAAGTCATATTTCACTTCTTATACAAACATGGGTTCTTATACGAACATATATTCAATTTGTTGGTCTTATACGGGTATATAATATTGATATATTCTAGCCGTATTAAGTTACACACGTATAATACATCTTTTAACCCTTATACTAGCATATACGATTTTTCTGAAATCTTATATTGATATATACTAACCGTATGAAGTCTTATAGAGAAGTATAAGATATATTTCAGTTCTTATACACAAGTATAAGACACCATTCAACCCTTATACGGATATATATACGACTTTTCTGACGTCTTTTATTGATTTTAAGTTCTTATACAAACAAATGCGGCACATTTGAGCTTTGATACGAACTTGTAAGGCATGTTTGGACTCTTATACGAACGTATATGCACCCTTTGCAGTCTTACACGAACATATACGATTTTTCTGTTGTCTAATATTGATACATTCGAGCGGTATATTGTCTTACACGGAAGTATAAAATATATTTGATTTATTATACACACGTATAAGGCACCTTTCAACCCTTATATAGTCATATATGATTTTTCTGTCGTCTAATATTTCTATATACGATACAAATGTATAAGGTATATTTGAGGTCTTATATAGACATAGATATTTTTTTTGGAGTATTATATCAATGAAGGCGTATACCTATGTATAAGTCATGTTATACGGACGTATGCGATTTACCTGAACTTTTATACGAACGTATATGATACATCTAAGTTCCATTACGGACATATATAATGTATAAAAGCCCAATGAAGTCTTATAATAACGTAAACGGGTTTCACCAAGTCTTATATCGAAATATATGAATTCAAACTGTGTGTATAAGACCACAAAAACGTCAAATATAGACATATTCCATATTTTTGAGATTGTATATCAACGTTTAATATATTTTTGAATTGTCTTATATGTATTTATATATAAGACCATAACGCGATCTATATATAGCATATTACATCTAAAACTTTTGTTTTCATATAATTCCGTCTATAATGTCATTTTGAAATTATATAATGGATGCGTTATAAATTTTAAATTCATTATCTACACATTTTTATAGCATATGAAATGACGTATACAGAAATATAAGAACTTATTGGGTCTTGTACGGACATATTAGATCATTTTAGGATTTTACTTTAACGTATAAGATGTTAGAAATCTGAAACATGTTCTATTATTGAGTATATCATATTCAGGGGTCTTTAAATATTTGAAGAGGTTAAGAGGTCATATATCCCTATAAGAATCCTTCAAGCAATGAAATATGCAATTGATTTCCTTTATTTCCTTCATTTCCTGAAGATGTATTCTATCTATATGGGATATATTATATTTCTTTACAAGATCGTCTATCACACGATGAGGTTCTTTGTTTATTAGGTCTGCCAATTCTGTAGAACGTTTCTATCCTTAAAAAAGACCTTCAATTTATAGACGAAGTTCACGTTCTATAAATCATTTATCTCTTCCATGTGTAGAATACATGTAGGTCCGTGAAGAGTAAATTTCCTAGACATTTTATCTGAAAATCTGCACCTAGTGGTGTTCCATTAACCTACTCTAAAACAAGTTTTTCTCATATTAAAAACAAATCTATGACAGATTATATCTACATTTCAAAAAATTCAGTGAACGATGATACTATTTTTTTTCAACAAATATTTACCAAGTAAACAGAAAACAAAAACAACAAATGATTCATGAGCCAAGTATTACAAACGCAAAAAATTACAAAAAATAAAAAAATCATTACGTTAAAAAATAAAAGATAAAATCTTGTTGACAAAAATTTTTTTGTTAACACTTTCCTTGTGCAAATCGAAATACTCACACATATACACACATATCGACAAAAAACAAAATAAATATTTTCTTTATTTAGCGAACAATCTTCCTGACCTCGAAAGGTTAGTATACTCTAAGTGAAACAACAGCAACAACATGAAAATAAAGTGCATAGCTATTTACCGTTTACCACCGCCACCAAAAGTCCTTCAGTTAACAATGCTATTGACCACTTTTCCTACTAACATTCGAGGCTACTGGTTTGGATGGTTAGCTGTTGGTTGTGTGTTTATTTCTTAGGCAAGGGTTAACACAATCACAACAGCGGCAAAAATTTCCTTTTACTGCAAAAGCAAAAAAACACCGAAAAATACCTCCCGCTTCACAGAAATTCAGGTCTCTAGGCCCAGTTAATAACAAACCAAACAAAACCAGTTCCTGACTTACCTCTCCATGCAAAGGAGATTGTTTTTTATTTTAAATTTTTCTTGTAGTTTGTTTTAATTTTTTGTTTCTTTCTTAATATGTATAGTTAAGATTGAAAAAGAAACAAAAAAAATCGTACCGAAATTGAAAGTAAGTTTCCATAGTTTACAAAAAAAACAAAAATTGAGCTTTAGCAGTTATTTTTCAAGAGTATTTTTCCATTAACTGCAATCGTTTTTTTCTGTTTCTGCCAAGCAGCCTGGCAGTTGCCAGCTACCGCCACATTATTACAATAACATTAACGTAAACCGGCTTACAAATTTTATGCGGCACACAAAATTTAACGCCTTACTTAGTTCGTGTAGTTCGAAACGAAAAATCAGCTGCTTTTCGTTACAAAGAAAATGCTAGAGACACCATTTGTAATCGGTCGTCATTCGTCTGTCGTGATTTGACAACAATCGTTATGTTCGAATCGGCGGCGGTGCTACCTGGTTTTAATTTTCTTGTAGGTGATTTTCTGCCCCAGTGCTCTCTGGCTGTGGCACTGCTCTAGTCGTTTGGATACGTTCCTCTGTTGTCAATGTGATTATTTAATTACAACACAAATTGTTGTTGTTGCTGCTGCTGTTGTTGCCACTGTCAGCCAAATTAAACAATATTCTTTACGTATGTAATAATAATCGCCCGACTTGTTAGCTGGTTGCAGCAGTGGTATGGTAAGGATTGGGAGCTTAGGGGGAAGTATGGCGCCTTTTTTCCCAATGCTTCATCTATGTACCAATGTGTGTGTGTTTAACTTGTTCATGCATATGTTTGTTTATTGGCCTATTACTACACACCCAGCCGAGCTATTGTTTTCAATCTGCCTCGCTTTTGCTATTGTTAGTTAACAGGCCAATAGTTCAGTTGGATCATTTGATTGGCAAACCCCGACACCGATTTATATCGGAAGCAGTACTTATGTATTGGTAAACGTTTTGTAGTTATTTTTTTCTCATTTCTTGAAAGTTATATGGTAATATTTAATTGACGCTAAAGTACAAAGAAAAAATTTGAGACGGATAATAACGTAATGCCTGACAACAGCCGATCTATGGGAGAGGTGGTCCATTGATAGCAAAAATCTTTTGGGAAAGATTTTCCATTAGTTTGGTATTAGTAGAGGTATTCTTTAAATATAGGAGGTATTCTATACAGATAAGAGGTCTTATATATATATAGAAGAGGTCTTCTATCCATAGAAGAGATCTTCCATTAATATAGAACAGGTATTTTATCCATAAAATATGTCTTCTATAAATAGAAAAGGTCTTCTATAAATAGAAGAGGTCTTCTATACATAGAAGAGGTCTTCTATACATAGAAGAGATCTTCTATACAGAGAAGGGGTCTTCTATACATAGAAGAGGTCTTCTATACAGAGAAGAGGTGTTCTATTCATGGAAGGGGTCTTCTATTCATAGAAGGGGTCTTCTAATCATAGAAGAGATCTTCCATGCATATAGAATAGGTATTTTATCTATAAAATATGTCTTCTATAAATATAAGAGGTATTCTATAGATAGAAGAGGTCTTCTATACATGAAGAGGTGTTCTATTCATGGAAGGGGTCTTCTATTCATAGAAGGGGTCTTCTTTACATAGAAGAGGGCTTCTATACATGGAAGAGGTCTTCTCTACATAGAAAAGCTCTTCTATTCATAGAAGGGGTCTTCTAATCATAGAAGAGATCTTCCATGCATATAGAATAGGTATTTTATCTATAAAAGATGTCGTCTATAAATAGAAAAGGTCTTCTATAAATATAAGAGGTATTCTATACATAGAAGAGGCCTTCTATACATAGAAGAGGCCTTCTATACATAGAAGAGGCCTTCTATACATAGAAGAGGTATTCTATACATAGAAGAGGCCTTCTATACATAGAAGAGGCCTTCTCAACATAGAAGAGCTCTTCTATATACAGAAGAGATCTCCTATATATAGAAGAGGTCTTCTGTAAATAAATGACGTCATCCATAAATTGAAGAGATGAGTTCTTCTATAAATTGAACAGACATAAAAAAGAACTATTATGGACCTTAGCTTGAAAAAAAAAATATTCCTTAAAAATCCTCATCTTAAATATATGCCTTAAAACTCCTCATCTTTAACAATTTCGTACTTTGTATGGCCTTTGAAAAATGTCTTCTTTAAAAAATCTACGTCTTGAATGACCACGCTTTGGTTGGTATTTGAAAAAAAAAGTCTTCTTTAAAAAATCCAAGCCTTGATTGGCTTTTGAAAAATATTTGTTTTAATCCACGCCTTGGTTGGCCTTTTAGAAAACGTTTTTTTTTTTCAAATCCACGGTTTGGTTGACCTTTTAAAAATGTTTTTTTTTTAAATCCACGGCTTGGTTGGCCTTCGAAGAAATATCTTTTTAAAAATCCACGTCTATTTTGGGCTTTTAAAAATCCACGCCTCTTATTCTTATTCTTCTTTAAAAAATCCACCCCTTTAGTTTTCCTTTGAAAAAAATCTTCTTACAAATATAAAATACTCATTTAAAAACAGTTTCTTAAAGCCCTTAAAAATATTTATTACAAAAAAATTAAGAATTGAAATTTTGTTAATCATTTTATCACAAAAGCATAGAAAATCCTCACATACTTTGTGCGTAATATTCATAATAATTATTATATAATAAGCTATTTTTTAGGCCATAAAAATATCAAATCACTTCGAAGTTGAGGGTACACTCACGCTTTTTTATTCCAAGAAAAATAAAAAATGTGAGTGTTCAGATAGGTTTGTGATCGCTGTGCTAGTTAAAACAAAAATAAAAAATAAACCAAAAAACAAGTATGTCTAGCCATGTAATAAACATTATGCAGCCATAAAAAATATTACCAACAAAAAACATTAAAAATAAATCATCGTAAGGGGGATTTTATAAAAACATAAACGTATTTTTATGATTTTTTTAATATTTTTTGTAAAAAAATTCTTTCTATGAGTATTTCAAATAATTATCTATGGATGATATGTTGATTATTGGACCATTCACAGATTTTCAAATCCATACAAAAAAATATATATGCATGCTTTTAATTGTTGCTGAGAATCGCCAACTAAAACTCGTTATATTGCAGTTTTTCTGGGGTGATTTGCCAGGCATTGTAATTATGTCCGAATTGCCAATAATTATGTTTAATTAAAGACAATTTGTTAATTTTATACAATTATCAAATCATAAGATACAATGTACGATGATGGGAAATCGAAATTCAAAATTCTGTGAATTTTTTTATTGAGCTGAATTTTAATAATTGCCTTCTTTTCAAATTGTGGTCAATTGCTATTGAACTTTGAACGTTCTAAGTTCAGATCAAAAGTCAAAAGGAGGTGCCACGTAATTTGGATTTTAAGAAGTGTAATTATTTGTTTTTATAGATTAATACCATACATAGAAATCCAAATTTTTTATTAATTTAATAAAAATCCAAATTCCATTTTTTGTTTACATATTTTTCTTCCCATTGAAAAAAATATTTGGGAAATCCAAACAGAAAATACCAGTCCACCATAAATCTCTATGACTCAATAGGATATTTTTATCCACTTTTTTTTCTTTCTTTCTCCTTTTCCACAAAAGTGGTCAGCTAACTGGTTTGTGATTGAACATTATTTTGACACACATTTTTACTCAATGACATAAATACCCATATCCCCGCAAAATGTGCAAGTTTTACTTGCACTTTCAGCTGGTAAAAAAAATCACCATGAAAAAATTAAAAAATAAAGAACTGGTTGGTCTCAATTCCATGAATGTTAAATTTTGAGCAAATGTTTTGTAAAGAAAAAATCAAACATGTGAGTTGATTATTTAATAAAGTAAAAAACGAAAAAATAATAATTAAAGAAATATATATACAATACTCGTATACATTGTAAGGCAAAACCATTGACATGAAAGAAAATACCGAGGCAATTTTAAAGAGAATAATTAATGAAGGGGATTTAGAAAAAAATATATGTTTTAAAGTTTTGTTTTTTATATCTATTTGTCAAAAATAATTACTCAAAGACAAAATAAAACTCATTGAATCGAGTTTAAATTAAAAATCAAACACACTTTATGTGTGAGAATTTTATCACATGGGAATTTCCTTGATAGTGGTCAGCAAGGCGCAGTAATTATTTGCATTTTTTATATATACATTTAAAATTCTATAATCGTTTTAAGGAAATAAAATGTCGTGTAGAAAAAAACCTGAGATGTTTTGCAAAAAAAAAAAACAATGAAGATAGAGCCGATTAACATTATTAATATTCAAAAAAGTAACATTTGATAAGACAATACAATGAGGAAGGGCAAAGTGTTTTGAATACACTGCACCCTTATTTTTTATTTTTAGTTTTTTTTTTTTTTAATATAGACGCCAGGCGCTCTAGAATGAATCAGGAAAACTGATTACAGGAAATTATTATGTTGAATATTAATTTGTTTTTTTTCGAATGCAATACATAAACTTATTGAAAATCAAAATATTTCGAAATTTTTAGATATTGTATCAAAAATAAAAAATAAGGAAGGTCTTCAAATTCTTTATCTTTTATACGAGAGCTACACACTCCCAGAGAAACGTGTCAAAATTTGAAACCGATTGGATTATTAGTTTTTGAGTTATCTTGCCATTCGTTTTGATTTAAAGTTTGAAAGCCCTTTAGCCGTCACTTGATGCTAACACAATAAATCGATATCTTTAAGAAGGGATTTTCACTTGTTTTGACATTCTAGAATTTGAGAATTTTAAATCAAAAAAAATTTTGACACCGAGAATGGGGGGGTCCCCTTAAGTGTAACAATGTCTTATAAAGCATAGCCTATTTATTCTATACAATGTTCTTATCACCAAATTCTTTCATTTTCACACAGTGTTGCCAAAACTTTGTTGAGAAAAAATTGTTGATTTTGTTGAAAAAATTGCTAGAAAGTGCTAAAAATGTTTAAAAAGTGCCAGAAAAAAGTGCTAAATAATTATGGAACAAAGTCGTTTATAATTAATAATGAAATATTAACTCAATTATTCTTAATGGCTATTCTTTGCCGATTTAGACATATCCGTCCGATTGAGCTCGCAATATTGAAGACAGAGCTTTGGAATTTCGCACATACATTGCTACTACTCCTCAGACATTTAGTATTGGAAATGGAATATATCGGTCTCTTTATGGTGTACCCAAAATGATACCCCAATGTTCTATTTCTTGAAGCTTTTGGACACATTTTTCTTACCAAAAATTAAAAATGGATTCCATGCGAATAAAAAACTTCTTTCTAGAAAGATTCCAACATGAATCATGTTCATGATTTTTACATCGTCCTTATACAATGGACCGCTTAATTTGATACTTCATTTTCCCAAATAAACATTTTACTAGCAGTCACCATATGAACTACCCCAAAAATTATTTAAGAAATTTTAAATGTACGGCTCCTGCTGGATAGTATAATTAAGTTCGGAAAACATAGGAAAATTTTAATGCGTCAATATGAAATCGAAAAGTGCCATTTTTTTGGAATAAAACCAAAAATTATAAAAAAATTCCTGAAAAATAAAATAATGCTAAGAAGTGCTAGGTGCTAGATCACTTTTTCAGTGCTAAACGAGTTTAAAAAGTGCTAAATCTAGCACTAAAAGTGCTAAATTGGCAACACTGCCCACAACCCTGTGAGCGTTATAGCCTAGACAGACGACAGCCTTAATTTGCATTAACAGCCTTAATTCAAATTAACTTGTACATTATCCTCATTTTTATGTGTTGTTAATGCACAAAATCAATTTGAATTTATACTGAATTAGGCAATTTCAATATGGCAATGCTGTCGAAAATTAATTGTTTCTTGTCAAATTTATATATATTTATGAAAATAAAAATAAGAAATGAAGGCAAATTTCAACCATTTTTGCTATTTCTCCTTTATGTCATGTATCTATTTCCTAAAGATGTAATCCCGAAAAATATCGAAACAAATGTAAAAAATGTTCATCCTACACACAGACAAACAATTGTATTGAAGCAAAAAACTGTTTCGTAATAGCAGAAACTCTCGTCTGTCAGGGGTAAATATTAATTCAAATTAAAAATTTTTTAATGCAAATTAAGGCTGTCGTCTGTCTATGGTATTAGAGTGTGTCATAATTATCACAACAGTGATCCTAAGGGGCACTCTTCTAATACAACTACTCCCAACAGCGGATCGTAAAATCCCTCGATTGTGCGACCCTATCACTTTACATGGCAACAAAATGCGAGCAACATTTACTTAGTATACACAAATAATGACAAAAATTTATAGATAAAATATATAAATACATACCTCTATCTCTAGCTATGCCTATAAGGTGTTCTGATTTCTGGAATTATGTCCTTTGCTGGATATGTAGTCATGACATTTCTTTCCTTCCTCTGGTGGGTCGCAGCACGACCGTTCCAAAAATATTGAAAACAACTACACAACCTATAGAATTGGTTGCTACATAAATTCTGATCTTATTGTAAAATATATATTTTTTAAGAACTAATTAAACTGATCTTACTTAGGCTAATTTTCCTTTACCAAATTAAATCTTACTCCTTTGACAAGGAGCCTTCACAGCTGAGCAATAATGTCATCACAATCGAATTGCAAACTGCAGATGCATCAATTCATTCACCAAACTTCAATTTGTAAGACAGGTTTTAATATCCAACGTCACTTTCAAAAATCCATTTTCAAAAATGCCAGTGGACATCTATTCAATTAAAATTACAACTGGGTGACACAGATGCACAGAAACACAAAAATTCAATCGTTTATGAAATAAAAAAAAAAATCTCGCCATAAAATACCAACATTTGAACTCGATCATAAATCATAAAAGCAACAGACATATAACACGAACTAAAAATGTTTTTCGTTTTTGTTGCAATTTACAATAATTACAAAGTTTAATGTGATTTGTTGTTGCTGTTGTTATCGACAGATCATTTTCAAAATGAATAAATAGACACGTAGCAGCCAGACATTAAATATCGTTGCTAATAACAATTCAATGAATTTATGTTAATAACTAAATTTATTACACATTTTTCATGTGTCTGAGGAAGGTCTTTAAAACCGAGGATGAATGGTGCCCAAACCTTTATTTAAAAACAAAACCCTTAGCTCTTTTTTATGGTTATTGATTTTTTTGCAGATTGTGTTTCATAGAATTAATTTATTGCAAAGAACCTTCTCACCCCATCCATCGTATTTAGTTTAGTGTTTAATATAAAATAATCTCGGTTAAGGCCACGTATTTTAATAACTTTTAAAATAATCGATTGGTGGATTATGTGTTTAATATTGGAATGCAATTTTACAATTGCATGAAATCGTTTCGATTGATAAATATTTAAACGTCAGAAAGAGGGGTTATTATGAAGGTAATTGTGGCTATAACTTCGTATAAACAATAAAAAAATATCATACTTAATAGCTACAAAATAAATTATGTTTGAAAATATTATTCGTTATAGGGTATAAAAGTGAGAGATCATCACTTTATTTCAGTAAAATACCATCGAAATTCAAAAAAAGAGGAAAATTCTTCTAACTAATACGCAGAGTCTTTGTGCGAACATCAGATATACACTTACTTTAGGATAATATATAATATGTATATAGCAGTGGCTTCTTTTTAGATATTTCAGATACCTCAGAGCAAAATTTCAGCAAATGCGTATGTTAAACAAATTATTCTAATATTCTATCCATCATTCTTTTATATTATCATTATATTCATAGTCTTGGGCAATCTCTTTCCGTTCGGTGATCGAACAAACTAGATCATTTTTCAAAAATCGTAAATAATGATTACCTTTCACAATCATTCGAAGGACTTTCATATCTATTTTCTCCACTTTTCTAATGGGTGGTGTTTGCGCTTCAGTTGTTGTTTCGGACACCTTTTCTTCTTATTCGTGGTTTCCAGCTCCACGGTTGTCTATGGGGGTGATTTGCTTTTAACACTACTGCAGCATTTGATCTTTTAAGCACCGCACAATATATTACACGTACCTTCATTCAAATTAACAGATTCTATATGAAATTGTTATTATTTGAGGCCAAGGTGTAGAAGAAAATACAATGTCGTTCAGTGATCGACGGCGTTCATCGAACAAAGTCGTTGGGTGAGCAACGTCGTTCAGAGACCGACTGAGTTTGGTAAACAAAATCGTTCAGTGAACGACAATAATAAAAACTGAACTATGTCCTTCAGTGGACTGACTCGTTCAATTGAACTAGGTTGTTCACGAACAAGACTAATATTCCATAAAATTAACCACAATTAGGCTACTGCCTCGCTTACATTGAATACGTCATCCCGACAGAATTTATTTACAAATTCCTTCCATTCAGCCTATATTACATATTTTAATCTATAAAGAAGAGTCGTTCCGGAACGAACTAGTTCAGTGGAACTATTCTGCAAAAGGAACGATCGGCAGTATTCCAGGTTGTTTCGTTCAACTAATACTTTTTTGCCCAGTCGAACCTCCTCAAGAACGTGATTGCCCATCTCTAGTAATCTCACGTTGTTTTTATAGCCTCCTACAAGAGTAGGCTCTAGGTGCACTTCATACCAAAAAGTATATCCCTGTTTACATTATGCATATGTATCAAAACGAAAACATTAGCTGCGCCAAATGGACTACCTATTTATTGTGCCAAGAGCTAAATCTAAGCGTTCATTGATCAAATTACCTGACGTGTAAAATATAAATATGGAACTATTTGACATACCTTGTTCCTTTTGCGAAGCGAACGGAAAAGGTCGGACCACTCCAGGATCGAGACTTTCCAGCTATAAGAAATTGCTGGTAATTTTGTGCCAGAGACTAGACGCTTAATACCAGCGATATTTATTCCATTTAGTTGACCTTTAATTTTCAATATTCGAAAAGCAGAGGTTTCGCTGGACGGATTACCGTTTAGATGTAGAGGTTGAAACTTAATCATAAAATTGTTTCTAAATGTTTATGATATAATTTATTTTAAACCAAAATATTTAATTTAATGAAAAACCATTCCCTCATTTATTATTAAAAAAGTCTCATTAAAATTAAAACGATGTAATTTCACGTTAATCTCTCCGAACTTTATTAAATCATCCTTCAATTATAACTGCCAACAAATAAACCCGAAAATTATGAACTCTCTACAATTACCCAGCTCCATTACTTATATTATTTCAGCAAAATAAAGTGAAAGTACAATTTTTATTTTGTAATTGTATTAAATTTATTTTTCTTAGTGTTAAATAGGACACAAAACCTTAAATCACCATAACGAACAAAAACAAAAGTGATGAATTGCGATGTGATGTAATATTTCATTTTGTTTTACTTAACATTTTGTTCAAAAATCTTAAACTTTCAATGGGATGGATGCTGGCGGGGAAGTTCGGTTGGTTTTAAAGAGGAAGAAACAAAGTAAATAAAATACTTTTTTAAACACCTACGTCATAGGAGGGTTTTTTAGTTGAAAACACTTAAAATGAAACAAATGTGGTTTATTATCTGTCAGAAAACGAAAAAAATATCGTACGTGAGTGACATATATAAAAATGGAACGTGGATATTTTAAAAAATAATTCCCAGAATTTCGTATTTTCTGTGCACGTGATAATTTAGTCAAATCCTGTTTAATTTACATAATTTATGCATCAGGACAGGATTCAATATTTTTTATCAGATCATGTAAGAATTTTTAAAGTTGGATATACTTTGAATTGAATGACTTCTCCTTGGGCAATCTCGTTCAGTTCAGTGATCGAACGAACTAGATCATTTTTGTGAAAGTGAACTAGGTCGTCCATCTCGTTCAGTTGCTTATATCGTTCAAATGGTTACTCAGTTCAATTGGCATGACAGCGTATTTTAATTAAGTTCTGGCAGTTCAACCAACCGTAAAGACTGATTGCCTTTCACAATCATTCAAAGGGTTTTCCTATCTGTTTTCTCCACTTTGTTAATGGGTGGTGGCCGATGGTATAACTCTCATATATTTGGCTGCACACTTGTTGTTCCAGACACCTTTGTATCTTTTCCGTGGTTGGCAGCTCCAATGTTGTCTATGGGAGTGCTTTGCTTTTAAATGCCGCTTCATGTTTTTACTGACCCTCCAACTATACGTAAAACACTACTGCAGCATTTGATCTTTTAAGCACCGCACTCAATGAAATGGGACATGAATATATTACACCTACCTTCATAGAATTTAACAGATTCTATATGAAATTGTTCTTATTTGACGCCGTTCAGTTGATCAAAGTCAGTGCACCTGAAGGTTTAGAAGAAAACACAATGTCGTTCAGTGACCGACGGCGTCCATTGAGCAAAGTCGTTCAGTGAGCAACGTCGTTTAGTGACCGACTGAGTCTGGTAAACAAAATAGCTCGTTCAGTGGACTGACTCGTTCAATTGAACTAGGTCGTTCACGAATGACCCAAGACTACTCTTAATTCTACATTTGTTATCGAAATTACGGTTAGATTTTTAATCATATAGAAAACAGCTGATCACAATTTAAGGTAGTTGCCACATTGAGTTTTCTGTTTAAATTATTTACTACGGTTCCAAAAATAATAAGTAAATTAAATATAAATGTTGAATTTTTAACTAAACAACATCTATTACAAAAATGTTCCCACAATTATTTATTTTTTTGTTTAATTGTTAATCTTTTTTAACATTCAACTCCACCTACAATAATTAAATAATCTCAAAATCTATCTCTATAATTAACAAATTAATTAACACCTCATCATGTGAATGAACCCATTAGTCTAACGCCTTTGTTTATAAATCATGGGGCCACCACCATCGTCTAAACATACATATATCAAAAAAGCTTAATGTTCATTTGACATAATACTAGGCGGCAGTATGACACGAGCCAACAAGAGAGCTAAAAACTCCCACGATTCTAAACAATAATAACAATTGCTATTGTTTGAGATGATGACGACAACAGACAACAACAAAAGCAGAAATACAAATCATAGACTACAGTGAACATGAAATCTAAATGATCGTTAAGCATCCATTCATCCAACACCTCACTCCATGCTTGGTACTTTTTGTCGCTCCTCTCTCGCTCTCTATTGTTCCTCAGTAAATAATGGCAATGTAAATTTACACTAAAGCCTCGATATACGCAAAAACCAAAATTTTTCTAGAGCTGAGATGTTTCGTTTCAGCAGAATTATTCCGCAAAAGGAGCGATAGGTACTAAATCCAATACTTTCGTTCATATAGTTCCTTTTGCTCCTGTCGTTCATTCCTCTAGTTCTTTTCAATCAAATCGAAAAACAAGTCCATTGTCCATTTCATGGTAGGCAGAGCTCTAAAGGCCAAATTCAAATACTGCAGTAGTGTTTTAAATATATCTGGAGGGCCAGTTAATAATTTGAACAAAACTTAGTTTTTGTTGATGGAAAACCTACAAGAATCTTCTATTAACCCAAATAACGCCAGAGATTTTTACTTCAAAATCATAAATTGAATTCTAAAACTATGATTACTTTAATAAAGTTCATGTTTTATCATGCAACTAAATTTGCAACTTGCAACTTGTAATTTTTGGTGTTATTTTATAAGGACGGTGGCGCTAAATGAGTCAGTTGTTCTTCCGATTTGATTTTTGCTTTATAAGCTTTTAAAAGCTACCAATTTTTGGTAACAATAAATAAGCAGCTGATTATCAGCTGATCGCATTAACAAATGATAAACAGCTTACCACATATTAGGGTAGTTCCCACTTAAAGATTTCTTTATTTATATTCCGAAAGTGAGTTTTCTGCAAAAATTGTCACAGTTGTCTAAAGTAATACAATATAATTGTATATATAATGTTTTACAAAATTTGTTTTTCAAATTACATTATCGTTGCTTTTTTTTCTTTAGAGGTTTCCTTTGACTATAGACTGACAAGGAAAATTACTATGGCAAATAGCCCCCCAGCTACTGAAAAGCAAAAGTGAAAATTAAATGTAATTGTTAGTGACTTTGTGTTAACATATTTTTGTTAGTATAAGTAAGGAAATTTGTTGGAGAAACTTTGTTTTCTCTCAAGACTTGAGATGACAAATTCAATGGCTGAACATTTTCATGTTAACACTTGTCTGCAATAAGGAAGTGGAAAAACAATAATAATACGTTTACATTGTACCGGGTTTCGTAAACCCAGTGGGTATAAATTGTCAATTTCATTATATATATATGTCAAATAAATCTCTTAAAGTAGGTTAACCCGGTACAAATAAATGCCGTATAAGGACAAATAATCTTTATTTTTTAAATCCACTCGATATCAAATTTGAATTCCATAGCGTATCTTAGTATAAAATTAAATGGATGTATGGATACGATGCGCTATATGTATATTTCGTAGTCTAAGAACCCGTTAGCAGTTGTTCTGTTAACAGATCTAAGAATAAAGATACAAGACACAATCGATATTTTGAAATATTAACCATCCAAAATGATTTACAAATATTTGTAGATCATGTCTATTTCTCAAGATAGCCTACTCTTTGGAATTTGCGTTTTTTAAATTTCATAAGAAAATTTTAAAACTCAATCCACCCTTTGGTCTCCAATGGGTTAACACATCACAAAATTTAAATGATTCATTGTCTAACTATTCCAAAGCATACATAATTTAATTAACCATAAACCAATTACAATTCAATACAATTACTAATGACGTCAATTAATTATAGCAAGACAATAAAAAATGTTTTTGTTCGGAGCATTGAACAAATATCACACGTTGCCCTGACTTCATGGGCATATCAATTTCCATGATAATTGTAATGAGTCGCAGTGGACGCACAAATATGTGAAGAATATTTAATTTAGTTTTGTTATTTAAAAAAAAAAAACAGCAGAGAGAATACAAAAATGTGTGACTCTTATTCCCTCTGATATGTCAGTTAAGTTCCGTATATAGGAATTCTCCAGATTATTTAGATAGACTGATTATTCAAAGTGACTTTGGGCCTTAGTTGTATTAGATCTGCATAAATGACTGATTCAAACCCATTTCAGCTAAAGACTTTAAGAGATTACTAATAATTGCAAACCATTGGATGATGATCGAATACCCTCTCGCGTAGATTTTGTTCATATATTCCTTGAAATGCGATTTATCCATTTGCATGATTTAATCCAGAGGAGATTTGTTAACCTGCCCAAGGTTATTTGATTAGCCCCAGTTGTATCGACTCACATTAGTCTGATTCAATCTGCCGCCGTAACTCCCGCTCCAATACATATTTAGCACGCTTGTGACAGTACATTTGTTCCATAAGCCGAGCTTAAAAACGATTTCCAGGCAACTTGTGGGCAACTCTTTCAATTAAAAAGACCATGTTCCAAAATGTTGTCTTCTACTTGATCTTTCCACCGAATTCGTTGCCTTCCCCTTCTACGTGAACAATCACTTGGCTTTTATATGTATTTTTTGCTGAGGCATCCTCATTCATTCTCACAACATACCTAGTCAACGTAGTCGCTGCAGCTCGATACATCTGTCTATGTCCGAGAATAGATGATACAATTCATGGTTCATTCGACGGCGATATTCACCGTCAACGCCCATCTGCCCATTGACCTTTCGGAGAATTTTTCTCTCAAACACTCCAAGAGCTCATCCGCTTGCACAAGTATCCATGCTTCAGATCCATATAACAGTACGGGTAGTATCAGCGTCTTGAAGCGTGTGAGTTTGGTCTGGCGGGAGGAACCTTATTTTTGAATTGCTTACTCAGATTATATATTATAGATTATATATATATTATAGATTATAGACTATCACGAAGCTGAAATTTTTAAGTTCCACAGTGGACGTCTTGGTCTTCTCGCCATTTACTGCCACTTCTGACCCCTTCTCAATTCCAATGACTCCAGCTCCAATAGCGTATATTAAATGTGTTATACTATAGATTGTTATTACCGGTGGAGTTAATATATTAATGTCGACTCATTCCGGAACGAACTAGTTTTAAGGAACTATTCTGCAAAAGGAAAAATCGGTAATAGACCCGGTTCTTCCATTTATCTAGTTCTTTTGCTGCAGTCGCTTATTTTTGCTTTTGTTCATTTAGGTCCTTCTGATCCAATCCTTCATCCAGATTTTCCCGTTTATTTAAAGAAAAGGAACTGAATGAATAACCTAGTTCATTTTGCGGAGTGAACCGAATTGATTGATCTTCCATTCATAGATACTTGTATTTATGCATAGGTACTTCATATTTAAACCTGCTCCAGTACTCTTCAAAGAGAGTTGTTGTAGGCCGATACGATTACTTTGAACTAATTAGAATGCTTAAAGCAGTCTCCAAACGCCTAAATATTGCGGAACGAATAAGACAGAACGGCTTCTGGACAGAAAATTATCGCTTTAGAGATGTTTACTCTACCCTCAGGGTTTTATTTTAACCTCAGATTTTTTATTTTATCCTCATATTAATAAAATATTTCTTCTATTCTTTCCAGGAATTGGATGTTCTAACACTGGGTGCCAATGATCAAGAACAATTAATTGCAGAACGTAATAAGCGAACAATTGGTTTACTACGTGAACTGTTTCCCGATTTAACTAAGGTAAGCGAGTAACCGTGCTATTTGTTTTCAGAAAATAAAAAGTAACCACATTAGCATAGATAAGCATTGTGATCATTACTAATCTTAAAAAAAGTAAATAAGAGCGCATTTGCAATTGTAGTTGGTAAGATAGAGCACACACTGTAAACCTGTAGGATATTTAAAAAAAATATAACACGTGTACAGCACCAAATAATAATTGATTAGGGTGCGCTAGATTGACACATGTCATGTGCGACATGATTTGTGTGACAATCAAAACCAAAGAAGAAGAAAAAACGAAAATATTCCAATGGCGTTTATTTCTTGTTATTGTCAGCTAATAAACCAGGAAATAGATCGCTATGTTAATAGACTGTTAGTACAAGTGGGTCCCACGATTTTGGGTACCGCACTTAATCCCAGCCTTGGTGCACCACCATCCCCCATAGGCGACGAAGAGCCAGCTATTAATGTTACCACACCGGCAAATTTAACTGAATTCGAACCAGATGAAGAATTTGAAACACAACGGACAAATACACAAAATGGAAGTGGAGATAAAAAATAAAAAACTAAATGGAAAACAAAAGAAAAACAATTGGCAAACAAATTATGAATTGGCATCACTCTTTTAGAAATGAAAACCAAATCAATTGGCAATCCTAGCTTTACAATGATTGGCAACATAGATTGGCATACGTCATGCATATGAAATTAAACTTGGCAGCACCTTTTCAAACGGAAAAAACTGGCAACAAAATATTGTAACTAATGAATTTAAAAATAAGAACAAGAGGTACTGTTTTCCAAAAAAAAACTACAAGGATAAACACAATGAAATGTCGAAGAAATTGACAAAATAAATACACATATGTACACATAGCAATTAAATACTAATTTAGTTAAACGGGAAAGAGAAATCCCAAAAAACCCCAAATACGAAATGGGGAATATTTTAAAATTAATGGTTTATTAGTTTATCTCACACAAACAATTCACCTTGAATTGTTAAGATACACCTCAACCCACCTTGTATTTTGCATGATCTTGCCAAAACCTCCACCCACCCTTGAACATTTACACTACAACAACCATTTAACATATTCGCAAAATTGAAATCAATCAAAAATATTGGCAAACAATTCATCCGAAACTCCACACAAGGTCATCAGTAGTTTTTGGAAACATAGAATTTTTTGAAATTTTATAAAAACCCTTTTTCCTTCCCTTTTGAAACGAAAAAAAACAACAACAAAAATCCAATCCAATTTTGTATAGACCATAGATGATATAGTAAATCGTATTATTGCCCAAGTGATAAGAGTTGCAGGTCCAGATGTATTGCGTGCCGTATTGGGCAATCGTAGTTCAACGCCACGTACCAATATTGATGCCGATTTCGACGACGATGATGATGAAGATGACGACGATGTGGGTTCAAATAATTCCATTGATAATGGCAATAAAGCCACGACAGAGGGGAATGGCAACACCAGCAATTCTGGTGGTACTGATGATAATACCCGTGTAAAAATCGATTTACCCACATTTCCACCACAGGCCAGTGATGCAAGCAATGTGAGTTCGAGAAATAGTGAAACAAGTTCCTCCTCAATATCCTCTGTAACCAGCCGTCCAAATACTAGTTCCTCGTCCAGCACGACAACAACAACCTCTACTACCACTGAAACTCCAACTACCACAACCACAACTACCACTGAAATTCCAACCACCACCACAACTACTACCGAAATTCCAACTACCACAACCACACCATCAAGTCCCATTTACATTGTACCCCAAAGAACAACTAGAGATAATCCTCCAGCCACCACTACCTCCACCACACCCTTAGTTCCTCAATTTTCTACTCCAATCAAAGTAGTACTAAAATTCCCACCTTCCCCACACAACGTAATCCTCCAATTTCGGATATTATTTTAACCAATTCCCTTAATAATTTCCCCACACCCTCGACAACAACAACCATTTCATCAAATGCCGATTTATTGCCAAATCCTCCCAATAATAATAATGCCATCCAAAGTGGCAACACTGCAGCCGGATTTGGCAATAATTTGCAATTGATGGATATTATCGATAATTTAAATCGTTTATTAAATAGTACCAATTATTTTATTGCCAGTAGAGATAATTTATCGTCTTCATCATCGCCGACAAATACAGACATCACAACAGGAATTTCGCCAACAACAACAGCTTCAACAACACCTAAAATTACCAAACTATTACCCGTCGATAATAATGTCATCAACTTAAAAAATCGAACGTACAAAACTGTTCGTTAAAGCATCATCAGCTGTAGTTTGTTTTGATATCATCAAAATCGTCTAAGCCGTACATCATTTGTTTAAAAAAATACAACTCTGTTTTATTATCAGCTGTAGTTTTGAAAAAAAAGAAATCGATTTAGAAAAATAAATACGCCGCTCTACCAAACCAAGCACCTCATCATTGGAATATAAATCAACTGCACCCATAGAGAATATATTATTTTTTTTGATTCATTACCACGTCAGCACATTTATTTTGTTTAAACTCTCTCCCTTTCTCGCTATCGGGAATTGGAGGAGAGAGTTTTTCATTAGTTTTGGGCATTTTTATATATTTAAAATACAAATTATTCATAGTTGTAATTCTCTCATTGTTTGTAGTTCCTTGTAAACATATGTTTTGGTCATATTTATTTCAAAATGGCGGCAATCAGTCAATGAAGGTTTTATAGCTCTCTTCGAGATCATTAACATAATCAGGGGTTTTATTAAATTTGAGTCGTGATCTGGGATGTGAAGGCAAATATCTCAGCACATAATTGCAACTACACATTGGCAAACATTTTAGAACTCAGGATTCTGCATTTAATAAAACTCTCTCATCATTGTAATAATGATTTTGATCGAAGCGAAGTATAAATAACCTTCATTAACTTTGTGCGCGAACAAATTATCATTTATTCTTTGTCGATAGTTTTAGTTTTAGCTGGGTAATAATATGGATTCATTCTCATTTACTAGAATTATTTTAACAATTACAAAAGGCATGAGATTTTTCCAAATTTGTTTGCCGGATCTACGCAGAAATTCAGAAAAAAATTGAATGAAAATTATACAAATTTATAGCTAATTGAACTTATGCACCTATTATATATAATGTCGAAGGACTACTTTCAATAGCTTTTCTATCCCCTTCGTTGTGTATCTCTCTATTATAATTTAGTTCATTTAAGTGAACGCGTATAGTTCAGTTCATCCGAAGAACTAGTTCCTAAATATATTTCAATTGTTCACGTAAATGAACTACTCAAAGCTTGTTTTCGGACGCCTCACAATAAAGAAAGCATTTTATTTGGGTCTAGGGGCTTTAGAAAAAGTTTGAACTATCAAATTAGACAAATTCTTCGTAGGAGATTACCTGTAAACTCACAAAACAGACTCTAAGCAATATTTAATCATGTAAGTGAAACGGATTTATTATGACTCTATATATTCTATATTAATAAGAACCTGGTCCATAGGAAGAATCCAGCGTTATGAACTAAAAACTAATCACTCGCCGCTTCTGAAACCATTGATAGGAATGTTATTCGTTCCATTCGGTATTTTCTTCAAAAGTGGGTTCATCAAAATTCCGCCATTGCAATGGGACTAGTTCTTTAATTACTATCGATATCAATTGTTCGCGTTTAAATTCACACTGAATTATTCGTTGCTCTTTTAAAAAAGTGGTTTAGTGATGGAACTAGTTCCATAATTTGGTTCATAGTTTACAACATCTGGTCCAATTTGTGTTCCGTCCGTTATTATCATTCAAAAAACTTCGATGTATATTTAATAAAGAACAAAAATTTACAATATTGACATCCATAAAAATGTATTATGGACTGAAGAAATGACTCACTCCATCAATTGATGGATCGCTTTCACTGAGTTGAGCCATCTAGTTCACGTAGATGATCGATTTTTCTCGTTTCTTTTCTAGAAAGGAACTAGTTCTCTATCCTATATAGTTCATGTATCTCTCCTTCATCGTTTTTTTATTTTTTTCAACTAGTTCCGATAGCTACGTTCTGATATGTTGATACAAATTGACAAATGCATTGGCGATTCTATGATTTCGTTTCTGAGTTCATATTATACAAGATGGCGCCCAATCAGATATACAGGTAGATAATAATGCTGCATGTAATATCGCATGCATAATGCATAACTTTTAGTGTAATCTAAAAATGGCATACAATTAGATTTTTTGCCAGACAATACAAATTATCCAAACTGTGTATCGTTTTTATAGGCAACCTTAAATACAAGTATTTAATGAAGATAATAAATTAAAAAAAAATCCTGTTCAGGATATGGCGCCCAACATATTTTGGTATGTGGTCATATATTCTAAATGCTTGTTAACAATATCAATTAAATTGGTTCCTAGTTATTAATTTCTTTAGAAAATTACCCATCCTTTTTTATAAAATTCTTTACGAATACTACTCTGAAAATATTATGCTGATGGCAAACTTTATTCAAACATCAAATTGGCGCTCAATTGTTCTTTAGCTTGACAAATGACCTGAAATGTTCGACGATATATATTAAGGAATAATAAAAATGGCGCCCAATTAAAATATTTTTAATATTTGTTTCAATAGAAAATATGTAAAGTGTGTGTGAAATTTTCTGAATTGTATAGCCCGATTCTATATTGATCTATAAGAAATGCTGTGAGACATTACGTAATTCGAGTTTTTTTGAAAAGTTTTTGTTAATTTGGGTTTAGAATTAAAAGAATAAATTCTAAAGATTATTTTCAACCTTCTATTATAAATTGTTAAGCTCTATCGTTCCTTGTCATATGTAAAAATTCACATGGCAGCATTTTCCACAGAAAAAATCAAAAATTACACTCACCACCTCTCTCTCACTCTCTCTACCCACCTCTGTTTCATCTCTTGATAATTGGCATACAATAAAAAAATTCATAATTTTTCTTTTGTTAATTTTCCCCCTTCTGCAAAAAAAAACAAACAAAAATTGCAACACTACAACAACAAAAAATACTAAATTTACCCCCACTTCCCCCAAAAAATAAAACAACACCACCATGAAATCGGAAATTCACGTTGATGTTGTAGCAAATCGATGCCCAGGCCAATATGATTATTTCGAAAGTGTTGCGCACATTGGGCCCCACAATTTTGCGTACCGCCGTTCAAGGCAACACCGCCAATCGTGCTCGTGCCAATTTCGATGCTGATTTCGATGATGACGACGATAATAGCAGTTCATCGGGTGCTACACGTGTGCAAGTTGAATTGGAAACCTTCGAACCAGAAGATGAAGATAAAGATAATGAAATAATGTATAGAAGTCCGGGTGCCAGTAGCACAGAAACAACGACTACCACAGAATCTAGCAAGAGCTCATAAATAAATAATAAAAATATATAACGCAAATGGAAAAATGTGAGTTGGAAAATTGCTGTAACCGTTTTTTGCTACAACAACAACACAAAATTTGAAGAAAACAACAACGAATTGGTTTTAATTGAATTATTTTTTTATTTTTTAAATTATTTCCACACAGAATTCCATAAATAACATATAATAAGAATTCTCACAAAAATTGGCAAATAAAACAACATCGACAAAATGACACCCTCCCAACAACAGCTACACCATACAACTTCTACGAAAATGCATCGGAATTAAATTAAAAAAAAATAATAAAATATCATTTCCTCTTTTTTTTCTTTTTATTTCCGTAATCTAACACTAACTTCCGCTAACTCGTTGTACTGTTAGGTGCTGCAATCTATTGTGTCTCTTTAGGCCTTGTCTTTTTTCCTAGGCTATTTAGACATGTATTAACAAAATCTTATTAACATAATTGTATAATTAATATTTTTTAAGATGTTTAGAAGTATTTTTGATTTCTAGTTTTTTTAGAAAATCAAAAAAACTAAAACCAAAATTCTGCAAACCCATATTGATTGATCATGATTTCTCATGCTTTTTGTTTTTCTTTTTTCTCTTTCTTTCATGCGCATAACACATTCCAAAAAAAAATCAAATCAAAATCTATCTCAAACGACTTGTGAAAAAAATAATCCAAAAATAAAAATCATCTTCAAAAATTATAACCAAAAAAATTAAATAAATGTATACAATATACATCATTATGCACGTGCATTCATAAAAAAATGTAAATGTACTTAAATTGTGTATGAACTAACCTCAAAACAAAATACGAACAAAAAAAAATTCCAAACACTCTCTACACAAAAATCTACACACACATTCCTTTAAAAAAAATGCACGGCATGGACCATCTGTTTTTTGTAAATGTCTGGTAACACCATCATTGTCATATATCTATACTACACATCCTACCTCTATCTCTCCCCTCCTCCCGTTTCTAACAAATCCCATTTCACATCACTCCCTCTCTCTCTCTATGCTATCCTATGTATATCTCTCCCCCTATCTACCTATCTCTCTCCTATCCCCTTTTTACTAACACTCTCCAAATAAAAACAAAACAATGCACGTCAACAAAAACACACACAACAACAACAATACCAAACACCAAATATTCCTGCATATGAATGTGGCAACTCTGTTGAATGTTTAACCACCACACTATATGGCAACATTGTGAATTAAAAAATAAAAACAATACGAAAAAACTTGGCCACACTTTTTTGTCAACGTTGCATGATGATGTTCTTCTGTTGCACCCACGCCCGCAAACAAAAAACCAACCTCGTCCTTATGAAAAAATCAAAAAAATGCGCCCTCCCTCAACTATCTCCCTCCTGCATGTCAACTACCCCTCTCTCTCTCCTACGCCCCTCCTCCCTAACGCAAAACCCAAATTAAATTCAATTTTAAAAGAATGGTGCCACTGATACACAAATCGATTTATCGGCCATTAATAAACAATTGGAAGAGACCATTCGCGTTGCCCGTCAAGTTAAAGAAGCTGAAGCTGCTGCTGCCGCCGCTGCTGTTTTCCAAAATGCCGAACAAAAACAACCCGCCCAATTGCCCATACCTTCGTCGCAACCAAAATTGGAAGAAACCATCCAATTGAGTTTCAACAATGAATTGAACAGCAACGATAAATCGAAATCGATTAGCAATGAATTGCAATTGAGCGAATCGAAGTCACCAGCCATCGATGAATTGTCCTTGGATTCGAATGAAGATACCGCCGATTTGGATGACAGAAATAAGAGGTAAGTCAATCAGATTTTAATTTTATAACTAATTTTGTAAAATATATCGAAGGCATAAAGGCCTAGACAGAATCAATGTTTGGGTTTCGGCGTTGAGGTTAGTGTTGCCAAAGAAAAAACAGTAAAAGTGATGCCAACCACTTGAAGGCAATGAACGCGTAAGGCGTGGATTAAAACACATTTTTTGAGAAAATCATAAGGCGGGGATTTAAAAAAATATTTTTGAGAAAATCGTAAAGCGTGGATTGTTTAAAAAATATTTTTTGGGGTTATGTGAAGGCGTGGATTTCTTTAAAAAAATATTTTTTGAGGTTATGTGAAGACGTGGATTTCTTTAAAAAAATATTTTTTGAGGTTATGTGAAGGCGTGGATTTCTTAAAAAAATATTTTTTGAGGTTATGTGAAGACGTGGATTTCTTTAAAAAAATATTTTTTGAGGTTATGTGAAGGCGTGGATTTCTTAAAAAAAAATATTTTTTGAGGTTATATGAAGGAGTAGATTTCTTTAAAAAAATATTTTTTTGGCATAGCAAAAATTTCTTTAAAAATATTTTTTGAGTTTACAACCAGGCGTGGATTTTTTAAAAAAAATATTTTTTGGCATAGCAAGAATTTCATAAATAATATTTTTTGATGATTTAAAGGCGATGCCAACCATAGTGGTGGCAACGCCACTTAGTTATTGTTTTGGCAACACCAAACCGCAACAGCGAAATACAAAAGTGGATACTGACTTCGCCTTAAAATTGGAAACCAATTTCTAGATTCTAGAAAAAAATTGATATGAAAATTATTAATTTCAAATTGTTCCTAAATCTAGAATGGGCCTCCAGTTCCATATCCATAATTTTTACCATTTGAAACCTAATAATCCATTCTTATTATTTATTAACTTTAGCATGAAAATATCTCCAATTGGTCGCAACATTTTTAACCCCATCTAATTGAAATTATTTTTTTCCAAATTTGTTTTTTCTAAATTATATATTTTTGGGTAACTACAAAAACGATAACATGTATAATCATGACTAACCCCCCGACCCACACACATACACACTCCATCCAAATATTGCTTGCCGGTTTTTATGGGTGCAAATTACTCATGTTTAGCAATATTTTCAAAAGGTTCTTGCAGTTCGGCGGTGCTGGTTTAGCTGGTGGTGCCAGTTCCGGTTCTAGTGCAGGAGGTGCTGCTGGTGGTGCCGGCGGTGCTGCCGGTTCCGGTAATTTCCTATTCGATATTGTCAGAGTAAGTATGATTTTAAACTCAAGAAATTATTAAATAAAGAAGAACCGATTTTTTTAAAATTTGAAAAAAATATTTTTTGAATACACTGCAAGGCCGGATTTTTAATATTATATTTTTATATATTTATATTTTTCTTCCTCATTCTTTAGCTTTTCTCTGGCAGTGTCCAAACACCAACTGGTGATGAAGCCGCCAACAGTGCCAACAGCGTTAGCAGTTCCTCAAGCAGCGACTCCGATAGCGATAGCCAACGTGCCAATGATGGCTACACGGAAGGTATTCCCGGCCCTGTCACCAGATTGGTTGTCTTGGCTAATCGTGGTTTGGCCAATTTGGTGCAAGATTTGATTTTGGTAAGTAGACACAAATCAATTCTTGAAAAGAAATTTATTAATAAATATTTTTGTATTTTCTCTTCCAACAGCGTGTGGCAGCCACCAGTGAGAAATTCGTCAACTTCAAGGCCAAACTTATTACAGCTCTTATTTAAGATGCATACAGCAGCATACAGTCTCCTCGCACATTTTCTATGCGTTGTTAATAATAATTATCCCAATTTTTTTATACACTCACAAAAAAAATCATTTCAAAATTAGTTAAATTCTACACCCCTGCCTGCACACTTTGTCACCGCCTTTACACCCATACAACGAACATTTTTCTTTAGAAATAAAATTGTAGTTTAACGACAAATCATAAGGATATTGAAATCTCTATAACCACCCCCACAACCACCCCTCTACCCCCTGTTAAATTGGCAGTAGATGTTAAGAAATCCGTTGGCTGCAACATTTGAACATGTTTCATCATTTGTTTTTAGTTTTATTTATTATGCAAAACAAAAAAAATTTCCTAACAAATTGATTTTCTTTTTAATTTTATGAAACATTTTCAAAAACTACACAACAAAACCCCATCATCAATAATAATAACAACAAGTCAATAATAATCAAAATGAAAAAATACAATGAAAATTTGTCATGTTGCTCTATAGTAGTTGTAAACTGCTTGTAAATATATATTTTTTGTTTATTATTTTTTATTATATATAGATTTTTTGTTTTTATATTTTTTGTAAAAAAAACTACCTACCTATATTTTCCTAATTTTTCTATTTTGTATTTTTTAAATGTAAAAAAAAAATAAAAAAATATTACAAAAAAATAAAAACTAAATATGACTGTGGTGTTTACTCTAACAAAAAAACGAAACTATTTTAGAACAACAAACAAAAATACACATAAAAAAATAATAATAAAGTTAAAGAATATAACAAAAAAACTGAGAAAGATCAAAAAATACCCAGCTGAAATTTTGAGATCCATAATTAAAACTTTTGAAGTTGTTGTCATTTTGAAAAACAAAAACCTTGTCAATTTTTAGTGAATTCCCTTAAAAAATGTTAATTTAACTCTTAAGTCATCTGGAGTTGTTTCAAAACCCCCCTCCCCTTTATTATGTATGTTTGTATTTTTTAAGTTTAAGTTGTTTCTTTTTTTACAATTTTAGTTTTTAAGTTTTGTAAAAAAAAATAGTCCCACTTTTATTTCATTTCTCACTTTGCTTTTTAATAATAATTTTTACATTCACTACTTTTTTTATATAACTACCGCTGGTATGGATTCTTTTTTTAGTATTCTTTCTAAATATTTTCTTATTCTCAGTTTATTCTAAACACTATTCTATTCTCCCCTTCCCCTTCACTGTGTTATTTTATAAGTGTTGTAAATACAAATAAATAAAATATAGTAAAAAATTAAAACACAAAAGTGTTTTATTTATTTTTGGGAAAAATGTTTGCGGATATATAGCAAGGCGTGGATTTTTTAAATACAAATATTTTTGGAGGATATCAAACATACGTGGATTTTTTAAAAATTATTTTTATACCCTTCATCACACTGTGGTACAGGGTTTATGTCTTTGTGCATATGTTTGTAACACGCAAAAGGAAACGAGATAGACACATGGTTCCTTTTGAGAAAATAGAATCACTTTTTAAGTCGATTTATGCATGTCTGTCCGTCCGTCTGTTCATGTTAAATTGTAAACAAAGTACAGGTCGCATTTATGATCCGAATTGGATGAAATTAGGCGTTGGTCACTTATTTGGCCCAAGGACGAACCCTATTGAAATTAGGAAAAATCGGTTCAGATTTAGACATAGCTCCCGTAATGAATTAGGTCTAGAATGATGTGTGTTAAGTTTCCTGAAAATGGATTTAATTGTTTAAATTGTTTACCAAAGTCCCTATATATCCTTCGATTTGCACAAAATTTGGCTTAGTGTACTGAATTAAGTCTATATCGATCTGTGTTAAATTTGGAGAAAATCGGTTCAGGTTTAGATACAGCTCTCATATATATTTTCGTCCGATTTTAGGTAAATAGTTCACCAAAGTCCCTACATATCCTTCGATTTGCACGAAATTTGGCATAGGGTACTGAATTGTGTCTAGAGAAAATCGGTATATAGCTCCCATTTATATTTTTTCCCGATATTAGGTAAATATTGCACCAAAGACCCTTTATATCCTTCGATTTGCACGAAATTTGGCATAGGGTACTGAATTGAGTCTAAAAATATGTGTGTTAAATTCGGTTCAGATTTAGATATAGCTCCCATATATATTTTCGTCCGATTTAATGTAAATGACGCACCAAAGTTCCTATATATCCTTCGATTTGCACGAAATTTGGATTTATAAGTAAATGAAGAACTCAAAATGTGGCCGAATGCACAAAACATACTGAAATAAGTGTAACCCAACAAGTGACAAGTTTCGATGAAATCGGTTTAGATTTCGATATTTTGCTTTAAATTTATTTACATAATTTTGTCCCATTGTAAGAAGCAACTCTATACCTGACCAACATTTAGTATAGGTTGCAGAATGACATGTTTAATTTCATGTTAATGGTCCTTAAAAATGTGACGTCTGTTAGGATTCCATCTGTTGAATATTCCCAAAGTGGTGAAGGGTGTCATATAGTCGGTCCCGTCCGACTTTACTACTTTATTTACTGGTTTAAAATATATTTAATAAAAATATTTTAAAAAATAATTTTAAAAGAATCCAAGCCTGGTTATAAACCTCAAAAAATATTCTTTAAAGAATCCACGCCTGGTTATTACTTACTTAGCTGGCTTTTGAAATAACTTTCGTTCCATAAGCCGACTTAAAAAAGATTTCCAGGCGCGTCGGTCTCCGGCGCAGTTTTTCCAATTTGAAAGACCATATTCCACAATGTTGTCTTCCACTTGGTCTTTTCATCTTATCCGAGAATAGCTGGTACAACTCATGGTTGATTCGACGGCGATATTCACCGTCAACGCAGTTCGGCCCATAAATCTTCGAATAATTTTTTCTCTCAAACACTCCAAGAGCTGCCTCACGTGATTGCGCAAGTACCCATGCTTCAAATCCATATAACAGCACGAGTAGTATCAGCGTCTTGTAGAGTGTGAGTTTGGTATGGCGGGAGGTGGCCTTGCTTTTGAATAGTTTGCTCAGACCATAGTAGCATCTGTAAGCCATCACAATCCTTCTCCGAATTTCAAAACTGATGTCATTCGTTTTATTTATGGCGGCACCAAGGTCTTTAACTACCTCGAAGCTATAGTTCTCAAGTTCCACAGTTGGTCCGAGTCTACTGGACGTCTTGCGCGTTGATACCATCAGCTTGGTCTTCTCACCGTTTACGGCCAGACCCACTTTGTGCAGTCTTCTTTTCAATTTGTTCAAAGGTGGCTGTTACCGCTCGCAATGTTCAATCCATTATATCGATGTCATCGGCGTAGGCGAGTAACATGTGTTGTTTGGTGTACAGATTGCCATTTCTGTTCACCTTTGCGTCTCGTATGACCTTTTCCAGCAGGATGTAAAAAAGTTCACACGAAAAACTGTCACCTTGTCTGAATCCTCGTTCGGTATTGAAGGCCTCCGGTAGGTCCTTTCCGACTTTTACTGCTGATCTTGTGCCAGTTAAAGTTGTCCTGCATAGTCGTATTAATTTTGCAGTAATGCCAAACGCAGACATGGTTTTATACCCCTCTGAATGTCGATGTGTTTATGTGTCGATGTGTTTTTAGTGGGTCTTTGCCAGAGTGAAAATCTGGTCAATGGTGGATTTGCCAGGTCTAAAGCCGCATTGGTATGATCCAATAATGTCATTGACCATTGGCTTCAATCGTTCACACAGCACATTGGATAGCACTTTATATGCGATGGGAAGAAGGCTAATTTCTCTATAGTTAGCACATATCGTCTTGTCACCTTTTTGTGCACGGGACACAGGATGCTGAGGTTCCAATCAATGGACATGCATTCTTCTAGCCAAATTGTACTAATCAGCTGGTGCATTGCACCTTTGCAGCAACCTTACCCTTTATATCCTTCGATTTGCACGAAATTTGGCATAGGGTACTGAATTGAGTCTAAAAATATGTGTGTTAAATTCGGTTCAGATTTAGATATATCTCCCATATATATTTTCGTCCGATTTAATGTAAATGACGCACCAAAGTTCCTATATATCCTTCGATTTGCACGAAATTTGGATTTATAAGTAAATGAAGAACTCAAAATGTGGCCGAATGCACAAAACATACTGAAATAAGTGTAACCCAACAAGTGACAAGTTTCGATGAAATCGGTTTAGATTTCGATATTTTGCTTTAAATTTATTTACATAATTTTGTCCCATTGTAAGAAGCAACTCTATACCTGACCAACATTTAGTATAGGTTGCAGAATGACATGTTTAATTTCATGTTAATGGTCCTTAAAAATGTGACGTCTGTGACGTCTGTTAGGATTCCATCTGTTGAATATTCCCAAAGTGGTGAAGGGTATCATATAGTCGGTCCCGTCCGACTTTACTACTTTCCTTACTGGTTTAAAATATATTTAATAAAAATATTTTAAAAAATAATTTTAAAAGAATCCAAGCCTGGTTATAAACCTCAAAAAATATTCTTTAAAGAATCCACGCCTGGTTATAAACCTCGAAAAATATTCTTTAAAGAATCCACGCCTGGTTATTACTTACTTAGCTGGCTTTTGAAATAACTTTCGTTCCATAAGCCGACTTAAAAAAGATTTCCAGGCGCGTCGGTCTCCGGCGCAGTTTTTCCAATTTGAAAGACCATATTCCACAATGTTGTCTTCCACTTGGTCTTTTCATCTTATCCGAGAATAGCTGGTACAACTCATGGTTGATTCGACGGCGATATTCACCGTCAACGCAGTTCGGCCCATAAATCTTCGAATAATTTTTTCTCTCAAACACTCCAAGAGCTGCCTCACGTGATTGCGCAAGTACCCATGCTTCAAATCCATATAACAGCACGAGTAGTATCAGCGTCTTGTAGAGTGTGAGTTTGGTATGGCGGGAGGTGGCCTTGCTTTTGAATAGTTTGCTCAGACCATAGTAGCATCTGTAAGCCATCACAATCCTTCTCCGAATTTCAAAACTGATGTCATTCGTTTTATTTATGGCGGCACCAAGGTCTTTAACTACCTCGAAGCTATAGTTCTCAAGTTCCACAGTTGGTCCGAGTCTACTGGACGTCTTGCGCGTTGATACCATCAGCTTGGTCTTCTCACCGTTTACGGCCAGACCCACTTTGTGCAGTCTTCTTTTCAATTTGTTCAAAGGTGGCTGTTACCGCTCGCAATGTTCAATCCATTATATCGATGTCATCGGCGTAGGCGAGTAACATGTGTTGTTTGGTGTACAGATTGCCATTTCTGTTCACCTTTGCGTCTCGTATGACCTTTTCCAGCAGGATGTAAAAAAGTTCACACGAAAAACTGTCACCTTGTCTGAATCCTCGTTCGGTATTGAAGGCCTCCGGTAGGTCCTTTCCGACTTTTACTGCTGATCTTGTGCCAGTTAAAGTTGTCCTGCATAGTCGTATTAATTTTGCAGTAATGCCAAACGCAGACATGGTTTTATACCCCTCTGTGTCGATGTGTTTATGTGTCGATGTGTTTTTAGTGGGTCTTTGCCAGAGTGAAAATCTGGTCAATGGTGGATTTGCCAGGTCTAAAGCCGCATTGGTATGATCCAATAATGTCATTGACCATTGGCTTCAATCGTTCACACAGCACATTGGATAGCACTTTATATGCGATGGGAAGAAGGCTAATTTCTCTATAGTTAGCACATATCGTCTTGTCACCTTTTTGTGCACGGGACACAGGATGCTGAGGTTCCAATCAATGGACATGCATTCTTCTAGCCAAATTGTACTAATCAGCTGGTGCATTGCACCTTTGCAGCAACATTAGACGAGTGCGAACCTTGGCTGCTACAAGGTAGTGGCCCGAATCGATGTTCGCTCCTCGGATCGATCGAACGTCTAATACACTGGGTGAATGCCTTCCGTCTATCACAACATGATCAATTTGATTTCTCGTTGCTTGATCGGGAGAAATCTAGGTGGCCTTGTGTATATCGAGATGCTTGAATCTGGTGCTACTTTGCTACCGCGAAGTCAATCAACCCCATGTCGTTGTCGGATGTTTCTTCATGGTGACACCGCGGGGAGGTCAGTGTCCACAATTGAGATGAAAGAGGCACCAAGATAAGCCTGGACTTCGCCAAGATAAAGCCAATCAGAGCCGTTGCTTGGTATCTTTCAATTGTATTTTAAATTTCGATGTGACAAATCTCGTTCGAATCAAAATCTTGATAACTCGGCACGCTATTAAATACTCGCCCATAAAGACTCCCTTCAACTCATCAAAATTGCGTGACAATTGTATTTCAAAATGTCCATGTGACAAATCTCGCTCGAATCAAAATTCTTGGTGACTCTTGGACGCTATTGTTTATTGGTGAATTACATGGGGTCACGACGGGTTATATGATTTCATAAAAAACTAGACATTAGGGTGAATCAGAATAATTAATTAATCACGAACAATTTTCAAGTTCATTTAAAAATAAATTCAAATATTGTTCGAAACCTCTCTAATATACACTGCAAAGCATTGCAGCATATTAATTCCCAGAATTTGATGAAATAATTTAGCTTGAATTCATGCCAGAATAAATGAATGTTTTATTGAAAAAATTCATTTTAATTAACTTATCTAAGAGAAGATCGACGCAAGAACAAAAAAACTTATTTAATTAAATAAATCGCTACTCTGTGTTCGCACTCTTTCGAATAAAAAAATGAAATAAATTAAAGAGACGCACACAAACTGAAAATAAATGAAATGTGAAGAAAAACAATGGTATACAACGAATCTAAAGTATTCTATAAAAAATAATAAAAATTTTTCAAAGTGCAAACTTTAATAATAGAAATTATAAAAAAATAGTAAAAAATTTTCCTTGAGTTATTATTTTTTCCCCAAATCCCACAAGCCACTTATAAATATGTCATAATATTTACTCAATATTAAATTAATACATTGTACTCATTTGTGTGTGTGCATAAGGGAATTCCCACTTCCGTTTCCGTTTTATACAAAACAACCAAGATGAGCACACGTATCACATTACCCAAACACCAGCCGACAACAATAGCATTGCCCTACTCTTCAGAGATCACAATGCACTTCACACTTCTAAAAATAAACTGAAGTCAATTGACCACCCAAAATGACAAAATATTGCGTATAACCATCCCTCTGTTTTCATTGGTTAACCCACCCATTAATAATAAACTGGCAAAACGATCAGATACAGTTTTTTGTGGATTTTCAAACAAAACGAGAGCAATAAATGTCGATACAGTGGCCGAAGCGAGTTCATGAGCGCAAAGAATAAAATTAATGTATGAATGCCGGAGGAACATTGATCACTAGCGTACGAGGGTAGTGTACCAAGTATTGGAAATACTGGCAATAGCATTGCAAAAAATATTTTTTGAGGATATACTTAGGCGTGGCTTTGATAAGAAATATATTTTAAGGATATAGACAGGCGTGGATTTAAAAAAAATTAATATAGCACAGACGTGGATTAAAAAAAATGGAGGATATAGACATGCGTGGATTTTTTTGAAAAATATTTTTTGAGGATATACTTAGGCGTGGATTTAAAAAAAAACACTTTTGAGGATATAGACAGGTGTGGATTAAAAAAGGGGATATGGACACGCATCGGTTAAAAAAAAAATATTTTTGTAAGATACAGCATGGGGTGTTTTTATAAAGACACGTTTGTGGACATTGACCTCTCCGTGGTGCCACCTGGGGAAGCTATTTTAATCACCCGATGAAATAGTGAGCTTATATGTGCCGCGAGTTCGCCCATAAGAAGTATAAAAAATGGGCTGAGGCGTCGGGTTAGTTGCCCACACTCGGAAAACCGAACCTACTATGAAAAATCAAAGAAAAAGAAAACAAAACCCCCCCTAATGTTGACGACCCCCGCAAATGTATAAAGGACAACGATCTACGAATTTCCACATGGAATGTGCGCACGTTGTACAGAACAGGCGCAATGTTCGCTTTGGCGGATGTACTCAAGAAGTACAAAGCCGATATTATTGCCTTACAGGAAATGCGATGGAAAGGGACATGCGTAAGTAAATCAGATGATTACGCCCTGTATTTTAGCTGCCATGAAACGAGACGTGAATTTGGCTGCGGATTTATGGTTAACAGGAGAATAAAATACCTTGTCTCCATATTCACTCCAGTAGATGAGCGAATTGCTATAATTCGTATAAAAGCGAATTTCTTCTACATCAGTCATCATTCGATTCGGACCATTACTTTTTGGCAGCCAAGGTACGCACCCGTCTTAATGTAGCAGCAAAGGTTCGATATAATGTAGCACGGAAATTTGATGTCGAAAAACTGCAAACACAAGCCTACTCCGCTCAACTTTCCCAACTGCTTGACGAAAGTACCCCTTGTCCCGATAATAATATAGAAGCACAGTGGCAGAGAATTGCCACTCCCTAGAAACTGCAGCAAAAGCAAAACTTGGGTACCAAAAACCACCATCAAGAAATCCGTGTTACGATCAGGAGTGTCGTCATGCTGAAAAACACAGCGTATAGGGCAACCCTGCGGACAGTAGCAACGCGTAATACGATGGAGAACTATCGGGAGAAAAGGAGAAACGTATTTTCAGAAAAATGAAGAAAGAACAAGAAAAACGTGAGCGTGAGCAAATTGAGATGTACAGAAGTCAGAATGAAGTCTGAAAATTCTACCAACGGGTAAAACACCAAACCGAAGGCTTTGGTGCAGGCACATCCTCTTGTAGAGATGATGGTATCAAATAGTAGCGGTGAAGAGGATACCCCAAAACCAATAATAGACGGTATAGAGTGTATACCACCTAGGCTAGATGAAGTCAGAATAGCAATCAATCGGCTGAAGAACAATAAAGCAGCGGGTGCCGATGAGTTCGTTTATAGAGTATCCTTTCTATAAAAATCGCTTAATCTACTTCATAAAGACTCCCTTTAGCTCCTATTTAAAGATTCCTTTCACCTCGTCCATAACGAATTTGTTCAGCTCCTCTATAAAGACTCCCTTCAGCTCTCCTATAAAGACTCTCGCTTGTCCATTCAGCTCTTTCTGATTCCCTTCAACTCTTTTATAAAGACCTTCTTAGCCTCGACTATAAACATGTTTCAAAAATTTACCTAACTTCCGCTGCCAACCTCCCAAACCATATTCACATAAATATTTCCCGGCCAACAAGTGTTCTTGTATGGGCAATTTGTCGTCGTTAATGACTTAATTCATTTTACAGTTCTATGGCAGATCTCATTCGAACAGGCATTTTTTTAGTTTATGTTCGTGCGCGAGCGCATGTGGATGAGGATGGATGCCCACAAATAATTCAGAAATTAAAATATGTTTGAGCAATTGTGCGTTTGTTTTTGTAGATAGAATTTCAGACCAACAAACGCAGTAGCCATCTCAAATGACCATTAAAATGCTCTCTCGATGATATTCCTTCTCCCAAAAAACATTCTATTCTCAATGCATGTTCCACTTTAAACAAAACCCTGGTGATGGTGATGATGACTGAAACAACAAAACTAAGAACAATGCCCAATAATCTTCCATCTCATCCTCATAAGGAGGCTGTGGAGTAGTGGGGAATACCCAAATGGCTTGTGGTTGATTGGTCGAGTGACTGACTGCCTGCCTAACTATAAGTGCCACTGCAGAACAATGTAATGATTTCAGTCGCTTGTGTGGGTGAAAGCCATCAACAACAAAATTACAGAAGTGACGGCAAAGAACAAAATATTTGAAATATTTTTTTGTTTTGTTTTAATTTTTGTTTCTATTTAATATTCAAATTAATCGTACCATGGAATTCTATACGAACTATGATGGACAAATGGATATGTGTTCCAATAGTCGTATAAGTCATTCGGAATCTGATTCATCGAATGGTAAACCCCGACATGCCGTAAATGCCCGTGAACGTTGTCGAACACAGAGGTTAGTTATTGATAAAAATAATATTAATAAATTAACTATTAATGGAATATATGTATATATTTTCGCAGTGTAAATAGTGCCTTCAATACCCTGCGCACCTTAATACCCACCGAACCGTATGATCGCAAATTGTCAAAAATTGAAATATTACGTTTGGCCAAAAGTTATATCGCCCATTTGGATGCAGTCATTGTAACAGGTGAGACAAAGAGTTTACGAAATCAATTAGTTACGAAATGTATTTTCTAGGCCCACCTTCTAGTTGAATCGATCGCCATGAGGCAAGACCACAATAAGATATTCGATGTTTTGTAGTTTCAAGGCGACATCTCACAACATTAAAGCTCGTGGCTTGTCGTGTTACTCTCCCAGTCATTTCATTGAAAATTAAGAACATGAGAACTTGTTCCTTGAATAATTGATATTTATAAAGACCTCTGAGAGGCAAAATGGTTTTGGCTCTAAACTGGCTCTATGTATATCTATATAAGCTCTAAAAAAACATTTTTGATACCTACGGTTCAATGCGAGTTTGATTAATCTTAAGTAAGAATCGCAGCATCATACTCCATTTCTGTTTGCAGTACTTGCGGATAGTTATGGTTATAAAATAGAGCAATATTATTTGAAAATATTAAGAGTTTCCCAATAAAATGAATGTTTTTTTAACAAATTAACAAATATTTAGAATAAAACAAGACCAAGAACACTTCCTTGAGAAACACCACACCTGACAGGGAGCCTACTGTTTTCGCGTCAACTATCTATATTTGCTAAAAAACTTTAAAACAATGACAGTGTAGTTGTGGTGAAACCAATAAATTTTAACTTCTCTATCAAAATCTTATGGTCACCAGATCGATCACTTAGGTTAAGTCATAAAAAAAACTCCAGCAACTCCTTTATATGCCTTATATTGTTCTTTACAAATATTATTTGTAACTGTTACTAAAGCTTCTTGTGTATCTGGACGCCTTTTGAAGCCATATTGATGATCAAATACAATATAATTTTCTATATGATAATTGTTCACACACGATTTTTTCATGTTCACACACGATTTTTTCGAAAATCTTATCAATTGTGCGAATGATTGATTTTGGTTTAAAATTTTGTACATTATTTGATTCACGAATTTTGGGAATCGGATAAGCGGATAGGTCAAAAAATCTTTTCACAGAAAAGTATTACATACCGTGAGCAGCAAAAGTCATGGTACCCCATACAAATCAAAAAAAAATATTCAGTAATTCCTCAAAAAGTAATTCACAAAATTTCAAATATATATTTTTATTTCATGTATTCAACCCTATACTACAACGAATTAAAGTAATATTTATTTTTTTTATTAAAACAAAATAGACATAGTGCCAAGTGCATATTTTTACACAGCATAAGTCTTGGTACCCCTGGAGAAAAATAATGAATTATTGAATATTACTTAATTTTTACAATTAAATTGACTTAACTAAAATTTGGTAGGATATCCCTTGAGTTTTAAAACTTCATTCAATCGTTCGGGCATTGAGTATACAAGTTTTTTAGTGTAGTCGGACGATATTTTACCCCATTCTGTCAGAAGTATTTCTTTGAGTTGGGCCTTACTGGAAATTGTATGATTTCGGATTCGTTTATCTAGATGATCTCATAGGTGCTCAGTAGGATTTAAATCGGGGAGGTGTTATCAGCATGTTTGGTGTATTGTATAAGATCCAATTCTTAACGTCAATAGTAGTGTGGTTTGGATCACTGTCCTGTTGGAAGTAATGATTATCACGAATGTTGAGTTTTTCAGCACTTTGGTTCAAATTTTGTTTCAAAATATTCATGTAAACTGTTTTATTCATTATTTCCTCAATGAATACCAAATTGCCAACACCAGTTGCTGACATGCATTCCCATACCATTACTCCAACCCCTCCGTGCTTTAGCTATTTTTTGTTCTTCGCCGCCACACCAAAGAGCGTCCATCCGACCCAAATATGTTAAATTTCGATTCGTCCAAGAAAATAACTTTTTCCCAGAACTCATTTGTCTTGTTATTATAATCATTTGCAAAATCGACACGCTTCTTTCTGTTTGTTTTGTTAACAAGTGTTTTTTGCGGGCAGGCAAGTATTGAACCCACACTTTTTGATGCACCTACGTGCCGTGTCTGCTGAAACTGCTTTCCCAAATGATTTTTTTTTTAAGTCTGCAGCGATTTTAGGAGAGCTGGTAAATGGATCCTTTTTTAAAAATACATTCAATTTTTTGTTCTTCTCTGAATTTGAGCTTCCTGGGACGGCCTGATCGCGGTTTATTTTCAATTATATTTTCTTTTTTTTGTATCGATTAACTACTTTTTGGACTGCTTATTTGGTTCTGTTTATCATTTTACCTACTTCGGAATAGGATATTCCCATTTCATGCTTATTATTATTTTTCGCTCTTCAATAGTTAGTTCTTTTCTAGGCATTTAAAAAATACTTTCTTTCACTAGTTGCACTAAGCAAATGCTTTTGGAAATGTGGAAAGTACCGTTATTATTTTTAAAATTTTAAAATTTGACAAAACTCTAAATAGTTGCCAACTATTTTACTAAACGATTTTATCCCATAAATGATGTGTAATATCAGCTCTGACCAGGGGTACCATGACTTATGCTGTGTAAAAATTTGGAGTTGACACGATCTTGATTTTTTATGGCTTGTTGGAACAAAAAAATTAAATATTACTTTCCATTGTTGTAGTATAGGAGTGAATACATAAAATATAAATAATTGTTTTTAATTTTGTAAATTATTTTTTGAGTAATTACTGAATATTTTTTTATTTGTATGGGGTACCATGACTTTTGCTGCTCACTGTATAGGTTCCGTCCCTCTATTCGATATATTAAAGGTTTTATTGGTCTCATTTTCCAAGCGATGTGGCTATACGTAGGCATATCGACATTTCGAAGGTCAGAAAGCTATTGCGAGAAAGTTATCAATGTTGCGGCGTAGCTGTGTCGATTTGCTAAAAAGTTTAGAAACAATGACAGTGTAGTTGTGGTGCAACCAATAAAGTTTAACTTTTCTATCAAAATCTTATGCGTACCTGAACTCCTTCTGCTTTAAGGAATTTTGAAGCTTCTAGGCATATTTTCCAACCGATATGTCTGTAATTGTTTCAACAATTCTAAAAGTTCACGAACGCTTCACTGAAAAGAGCGACTGAACTTGGTCTTACAAAGTCTATCTTTTTGGTTCTTTGAAAGATCGAACGAAAATAATAGTTCCTTTTAGTTCAAAGAAGAGATGTTTGCTGTCACATTTCGATTTGAAAGCGACGATCCTGAAAGCATATCATCGCTTTTTTTCTCGTACTCTTCATTTCTAATATTGGAATTCAACAATTCTTATTATTATTTTTTTAATAAAATCCTCTTTGTATATTTTACAGGCAACACAGAAAAACCATGCTCACTCTACTCATCTCAATCGCATCAGTGTAGTGACATCCGAGAAGAAGGATCCCGAACAAGTATTTGCACGTTTTGTGCAAATAAAATAAATAAATGTTAAACAAATCTATCATATTGTAATTTAAGAAATTTAACATAGCGTGTATAATAATTGAAAAATAAATTAAAGTCCATTTCCAAAATTTTTAGGATAATATAAAAAATGTAAGAAATCTTCAGAAATTTTATTATTATAAAGCTCTCATATATGATCCAGAATGAACTAGAATATTGTATAATACATTTAGTTATAAAACAAATTAAAGTCCATTGAATCTTACAAAAATTATATTTACAATTATTTACTCGAAAAAAATGGCCGCGTTCTCAGCAGTATAGAGCTCTTATTTCAGAAAATTGTCAGTAAAAATTGTTACTAATATCGAGGCAAGTTTAAGTTTTCAGTAAATTTAGAAAACAAAATTAAGGAAAAACTATTTCCAAACAAATTCCATGAACTAGCCTAACAGTTGTACAATTAAGTACTATAATGGTAAAAAATTATGTATGAAGTGTCGGTAATACTGTTAATGATAAAACTGTTATTATTCTGGTTGTGGAATCTGATAAGGTTCTGAATTAATCACAACTAGTACTAAAAAATAATTTCATATGCTTAGATATAATTTTTATAAGTGGAGATCCCATAGAGTTATTGTTTTGATCAGAATAAAATTCTGTGTCTCTTATTTTGTTGTGCAATATAAATTCATGTATATTTTTTGCAATAATTATTTGAAAATGATGAAGAGAAATTTTACACCTGATCAATTTAGGCCTGTTATATGGGGGCTACACCAAAAAGTGTAAGTTTTAGTAGGAAGTGTAAGTTTAGTGAGAATCCAAAGAACCAAATCACAGCTTATACGTTTGAAACACAGTATGTCAAAAATGAATTTACACATTGAATAAAAAATACTACTTTTCCAATTTAGTTAGTAATACTCGCCAAAATCATTATTAAAATTCATATAAATATTTACTTTTTATATTATCGATTACATATTATTATTCATTATTACTTCATACATTTACATTTTATTCTAAACAAACTCATTTATTACAAATAGTCTCCAAAAACTATATTTTTATAAACTACAGATATTAGGTCTGAGAATCTACTACTTTCTACTAAGATAACGAATTTTTCTTTATGATGTCGACAAAAAAAAAATTGTAAAATCAAGTAGATTCTTGCAGTACGGAACAGACCATGGCACAATAAGTAGTCCATTTAGCACAGCTGATGTCTCGATTAACTGTCAAAGTGCGTAATTTCTACTTGAATTCGATGTGCAATGTGCCAACCATGTGCAATATTATATGGACAAATTTTACAGATGGTCGAGAGTGACCCGGTACCCATATTATACGTACAAGACCGTGTCGTGAGAAGTTGTTTATTGTTTTTATGCATTCCAGTACAGTTTTTGATGTAACTGTTTTGGATGTTATTGCATTAATAGCATGTTTACTATCTGTAATGATATTTATGTTATTATGCCCAGAGTTAGGGCTTAGCCATTTTAGACACTCCGTTATAACTTGAACCTCCACCTGTAGGATCGTGTTGTGATCTGGCAGGCGAAGTGAGATTTCAGTCCCCGGTTCTACAATAAAAAGTCCCAGTCCCGTCTTTCCCGCTAGCCGGGAGCCATCCGTGTAACAGCAGTTTCCCGGAGGCATATGTGCTAGTGTTCCGCTGTTCCATGAGTCTCTGTCCGGTATCAGAATTTCACACAATGTGATTACTCTTGTTTCAAGTATTCGATCTGACTCAGTGGTTAATTGAGTGTCTGATCGTAACCTGTCGTATATTTTCGTGCGGTGTGTAGTGTCCGCTGTCGATCCACTCGTTCATGGCTTTAAGTCTTAAAGCTGTGATGGCCGCTTCGTATTTTATTTGGATGTCAACTGGGTGTATATACAATATAGTTTCCAGTGCCCTAGTTGGTGTTGTCCGCATTGCCCCGCATATGCCTATCAAAAATCAGTTTTTGAACATTGTAAAAGGGTTAAATTGTCCAGTCTTGTATGAAATCTTCGTCTGTGGAACCAAGAACACGTATAGACTATTAAATGCATTGATCTCAAATGTTAATTACATATACGTAACCTTAATGACAAATTTGTAGTTATCGATACACAAAATGTATACCATTGTAAAAGAATAAAAGTATTAAATGGATACATACATACATTAGAACTTTTTACCGGGTTAAGTTACTTTATGAGGATTTATTTGACATAAATGCAAAGGAATTGACAATTGAAACCCACTGGGTTAACGAAATCCTGTTAAATGTAAACGTACTATTAGCATTTGGTAATTAAACATACATACATAATGCGGTGTACACACTATCATACTTGTATGGCACTCTTGCCCAAATTTTGCTTGTTTGATAGTGTGGCCTCACATCTTTGTCATTCATCAGGCAACCACAAAAATATTTATGGTTGTTGGACAGTCAGTAATCGATAAAAAAGTTGACAGTCAAAAATGATAGTGTGTACACCGCTTAAAGAATTAGATTTTTCGGAAACCAAAACAACATATCGAAACTGTACAATTTCCAAATAAAAAACCACGATTAACCGATTATTTTCACCACACAAAATGTGACTTTTCGATAAAAGTGTTTGGTAATCGATTACTTGAATACTAACTTCGGCATCCCTAATCATCTACCAACTACCATTTGTCATTGTCATCGCCATTCTTTGTCGTAGTAGTGCATAAAATTCGAACAAAAATAAAATGGTAATAATTTTTACAAGAAATCTTAGCAAAAACATCAAGAATTTGAATTAAAAAACATTGTTTATCAATTAATGAGTGAAAGGAAATAAAATGCATTCGATTTCCGGTGGGAATATGAGAAATAAACCAAAGTGAAATTGCCGGGTGTTAGCTACGGAAAAAAGGCTGAGAATTTGTATTGCGCCGACAGAGGAGCACAATGACCGCATCATTCAATTAAGTTGTGAAAAAAAAGGCATCGGCTAGAGCAGCTGCTGCGATGCCAGCGGCGAGGTATATGTGAATGAGACAGGCCAGGCAGCAAGCAGTGTGTGTGTATGTAGAGTTTAAACGACGATGCACGTGAGAATTTTATTCGAGATAATTCGCAAAAACTATGAATTTTCCAAGTAAATATCAAACATTTTATTCGTAATTTCAAAGAAATTCCATATGGAATGGATTTTTTCATAAATAAAACGGGAAATTTCGAGATATACGGCAGTTGGTGGTAAACGGCGTGTTGGTGTATGATTCATGCATATACACACATTTTACACCCATATATATGAAAAATAGATGCCATAAATGTATGTATTTGGAAACATTCTGACTAATGGATATTGAAATATTTTTTGAAAAGTATTCAATTTAAAAAATAGTATGCGCTTTTGAAAATGTTTTTCCATAGCTTGAGATGAAGTTTTTTTGCCGTATGCAAAATGTTAGGTTATGATGCCGAAAGTCACACTCCTTAAAACGGTTTATGTTAACTTAGGGTTGCCATCGTTGCCAATGAATAAGTTCATATGCTGCTGGGCTGCCGGCAAAAATGAAAATGTGTCCTGTCGCCCTTTTTTCGTACAACAACAACACCCAACGATTTGACTGACAGTACAGTAACTGCCAAAAGATCAATGACATTTTATTTCCTATCACAGCACAGCTGTTTATATTTTGCTACCCTCCTTGTGCCTTTTAATCCTTCATCCCCCATTGTAATAATGCGTGTGTGTGTGTGTGTGTTTTTTTTCTATTTTTAGGAGATGTCATTAAATCCCGTCCGTGTCCTCAAAAATGAGGCACAGGAAGAAAAGGCCGAAATGGCGCGTTTGTCATCATTCATCGGTGCTATTGCCATTGGTGATTTGGTGAAAAGCACCTTGGGCCCCAAGGGTATGGACAAAATTCTCGTGGCTCATGGTCGCCAAGCTGGCAAAGTGGAAGTCACCAATGATGGTGCCACCATTTTGAGAAGTGTTGGTGTCGACAATCCAGCCGCCAAAATTTTAGTCGATATGTCTCGTGTTCAAGATGAAGAAGTTGGCGATGGCACCACTTCGGTAACAGTATTGGCCGCCGAACTGTTGCGTGAAGCTGAAAAGTTGATCGATCAAAAGCTTCATCCACAAATTATTATTGCCGGTTGGCGTATGGCTACAAAAATTGCCCGTGAAGCTCTCACACAAGCATCACAAGATAATTCCGCCAATGATGCCAAATTCAAGGAGGATCTTATGAATATTGCCCGCACTACATTGTCCTCGAAGATTTTACATCAACACAAGGATTTCTTTGCCAAGTTGGCTGTCGATGCTGTTTTGCGTTTGAAGGGTTCCGGCGAACTGCATGCCATTCAAATTATCAAAAAGACTGGTGGTACACTGGAAGATTCGTTCTTGGATGAAGGTTTCTTGCTGGACAAGAAGCCCGGTGTACATCAACCACAAAGGGTAAGTTCAAGGAATTATTTTAAAAATTGTTGTGGTGTATTTTTCAATAATTGTTTTTCCACAGTTAGAGGAAATATCCGTGGACGCTATCGACGCGTCGAAGTGGTTGTGAATTATGTTGCATTTTTAATATACATATCACAGCCATTTTGACGAGTTCGATGGAGTTTCGAAAGTCATCATGGAACAATTAAAAAAATGAGTGTGTGTCTAACAAAAAATAGTCTAAATGGGAATAATTAGCATAATATTAAAATAATAGGATCTTTGTAGACGAACAGAGAGTTTTCATAGAGTTTTCATAGGCGAACTGAATGGAGTCTTTATGGACCTCTTGGAGTCTTTATGGACCTCTTTATAGACGAGCTGAAGGGAGTCTTTATAGACGAGCTGAAGGGAGTCTTTATAGACGAGCTGAAGGGAGTCTTTATAGACGAGCTGAAGGGAATTTTTATAGACGAGCTGAAGCAGGGAGTCTTTATAGACGACCTTCTACCTAAAAAAGTCAAAAGGAAATCTCTGAGCCTTTATAGACGAGCTGAAGGGAGTCTTTATAGACGAGCTGAAGGGAATTTTTATAGACGAGCTTTAGGGAGTCTTTATAGACGAGCTTTGGGGAGTTTTATAGACGAGCTGAAGCAGGGAGCCTTTATAGACGAGCTGAAGCAGGGAGTCTTTATAGACGAGCTGAAGCAGGGAGTCTTTATAGACGAGCTGAAGCAGGGAGTCTTTATAGACGACCTTCTACCTAAAAAAGTCAAAAGGAAATCTCTGAAGACCAAATCAAAATAGGGTCTCCAAAGACGGTCAAAATGTAGTCTATAGGACATGGAGTCTCTAGCAACCTTCTAAATGGGGTATTTAGATACCATCAGAATGGATTCTGTTTTTATGATCAGGATTCTGTTTCTGTTAAAGCAGATTATTTTTGGACCATTTGAAATATTTTCTTTTCTAATATTTGTACAAAAACGATTTTTCCATTTTAATGTTCACATATCCCCAATCTTTATTATCTCTGATTTTTCTTATTTGGTTTCCAGATTGAGAAAGCCAAAATTCTCATTGCCAACACCCCGATGGACACAGATAAAATCAAAGTGTTCGGCAGTACCATTAAAGTTGATTCTCTAGCTAAAATTGCCGATTTAGAAATGGCCGAAAAGGAGAAAATGAAGGACAAAGTCCAAAAGATTCTCAGTCACAATTGTAATGTGTTCATTAATCGTCAACTGATCTACAATTATCCCGAACAATTGTTTGCCGATGCTGGTGTTATGGCCATTGAACATGCCGATTTTGATGGTATTGAACGTTTGGCTTTGGTCACTGGTGGTGAAATTGTTTCTACTTTTGATAATCCCTCTCTTGTTAAATTGGGTGAATGTGATTTGATCGAACAGGTTATGATCGGCGAGGATACACTCTTGCGTTTCAGTGGCGTCAAGCTGGGTGAAGCCTGTACCATTATTATTCGTGGTGCTACACAACAAATTTTGGATGAAGCTGATCGTTCGTTGCATGATGCTTTGTGCGTTTTGGCTGCCACAGTTAAAGAGTCTCGTGTCATCTATGGTGGTGGCAGTTCGGAGGCATTGATGGCCACCGCTGTTTTCAAAAAGGCTGCTGAGACACCGGGCAAGGAAGCCATTGCTATGGAAGCTTTTGCACGTAAGTTTTGCGACAAAAAACAAATATGATTATGGTAAAATAACTTGTATTAATTTTTTTTATTGATCTTTCCAGGTGCCTTATTGGCCTTACCCACCGCCATTGCCGACAATGCTGGTTACGATTCTGCCCAATTGATTTCCGAATTACGTGCTGCTCATGCCCAAGGCAAGAGCACCATGGGTCTAGATATGGACAAGGGTAAAGTTGGTGACATGAAGGAGTTGGGCATTACCGAATCCTTTGCCGTTAAACGTCAAGTTCTAATGTCTGCCTCTGAAGCCGCCGAAATGATATTGCGTGTAGATGATATCATTAAATGTGCCCCCAGAAGACGTGTACCCGATCGTGGTTATTGTTAAACAAATCGACGTCCTTCTGTCTGTCCCTTCATCATCCTATCTACATTATTATCTATCTACACAAAAAAAACTCATGTTCTCTTTACATTTAAAACAAACAATGTGTTTATATTAATTTTCTCTTGTTAAAACAAAAAAATGTTTATTTTATTAACCACACAACAACAAACAAACAAAATACACAAAAACTATTAAAACTCCTACATCATCGTATTATATTAAGCTATGCCTTCAGTACTTTTTATTTCAATTTTTTTCTTCTCATTTGCGTTATTTTGTTTTTTAATAAAGTGTGGGCGTGTGCCGTATTCAGGTTGGGCAAAGCTAAAACTTTTTCGGCACCACACTATTCTCTATTGTTTTTTTAACAAACCAAAACATTTTTATTTTCCTTCTTTAACGCTACACAAATTTTAAATGTGTCTTAAATTATATGAAAAAAGCAAAAAATTAAATAAAAATATGTATTTTTAATACACTAAAATTCAAATTTGTCTTTATTTGAAAAATTGGCTGCCCGCTCATACGCACGAACAAAGATTATTATAAGTTATTTTTGTAATAACGGTTATGTATGGAAATATATAAATGCTATGTGGAAAATAAATAACATGCATTGCCCAGAAGCAAACAAAAAAGAATTCACATATATTTATTTAAAAAAATATATATGAATGAAATAGGTTCCAGTTGTAAGTGGCAATAACTCAACAATAATTTTCAGGTCAAGTTTATGTCCCTTCCAACGCTTCTTGCCACTATTTCGTAGGGTAAACATCTGTACGGAATGAACGGAAGTCAGACGGGTATACACAAGCGTGGGTATATACAAGCGAGGCTTCTAAGACCATCTTAAACTGACACTTTGACAATAATAATTACAAGTCGTACTCCTAATCCCATTCTCAGAGAAGAGAAATACCCCCTTGGCATGTCACGCTTGATTGGAATTCCCATAACGTATCGAGAACAACTAGAAAATCCTGGCGACGAGCACTAACCCAAGAATTAAGAAGATGTGAGGCAGGGTGGCTACCAATTTCGTGATTTTTTCATTGTAGAGAGCCTGCATATTAGTTATAATGATAGTCGCTTTGGCTATGAAGGTTGGCAGGTTTGCGGATCTAGCGTGGCAGTTGGTGTTGGCCCTTCGAGGAGCATTAGACTGGAGGTGGTTTATACCCAAATCGTGGGTAGAGCTGTGGATCGGTGTGGGTAATACTGCTAGGTAGGTACACACGTACTCTAAGCATCTCTGCCCATCTACACAACCAAATGTTGATTGGTGTTATCGTCGAGAACACCCCTGACATGGCCTTTTGACAGGCTATCCCCATCCAGTTCTTCATGATATAGAGAGCATAGCTAAGATCATCATGATGCAAACGTCTCAATTCCCCTGGTCGCTATACCTAATATATAATGAAATTAGTACTATAAACTCACGAAAGTGGTAGCACATTTAGTGGTGGATCCAAGGGTTTCCCATCGTCGGACTTTATCTAGTTTTGGTAAAAGTAATAATTTGGGCAATAGTAAGTAATAGTTCGGTTCAAATCGGATAGTCCGTTCGCATGATATTAAAATTATTTTCATAAAAATGTTGACCAATTTTTGGGGGAGGTATCACAAGGAGTGGACCGATATTCCCCATATTCGAATTTGGAAGAAACATAGCTATGTGTAAAGTTTGAATGAAATCGGTTACTCCTTTCGGGAGTTATCGTGCGCACCACCCAGCGAGACAGGCAGACTAACATTTGTAAATCGACTCCAAATTGTCTGAAATGGATTTGGACCAAAGAAACGTGGGGCCTGAAACTAATATTTCCATGAGGCAAATAGTATACATACATATATCCTCAATAGACATGAGCCTTAGGGTATAAAAATTAAATGTATTTCATATAATTATTTCAAATATCAATTCATTATTTGAAACATCACGACTTTCTAATCCCCGCAAACCACACAAGTGAGTAATATTAGAAAACAACCCTTAACATAAAATTCTTACCTTGAAGAAAAGCTCATGTCACATTTTCTTACTCGCCTAAGCTCACTCATTGCTCTCAATGATGATCAAACGACGACAACTGCACCGACAGCGATTGTTCTGACGACCGAGGCTGACACGAAAAACGAAACAAATTAAACCACGAAAAATGGCAAAACACATCTTTATTTAACACAACATTTTATTTTGGTAATAAATAATTCTATTTTCAATGATTTGACAAATTCAATTGAAACACTTGAATCAGAAACACATTTTCACTTTGCCAATTACTTGATTTACAAGGAGGAATTCAAACATTAATAATGACGACATAGGGACAAAAGAACACAAATGTACAAAGAAAATAACGAACACTGAAAATAGTTGGGCGAGAAATTTGAAAAAAGGAACTACGTACAAAGCTAAAAACGCGATAAAATTTACAGTTTTAATAAAAATATCGGATTCACTGAATTATATTAAAGCAATTATGAAAGTTTACAGATGATGAATGATTAAATTACGAAAAACACAACTCGCGAAACTCCTGACAAAACACTCGCGCCCGGCTTAAATGAAAATACAAAATAACTGAAGAGTAAATAATTGTAGAGTTGCCATAATCAATGTTATTAAATCAAAAATGGGATGGTGGATGGACTTCATTTGGCTTAGCGTTTTAAGGAGTAAATAATTTTTATTTTAAATACTGAAAGTGTCATTGTAACTTTCAAAAAATTCACTCGCGAATGAATTAAAATACATTATTTTTGTTTTGTGCTCATTTTACGAATGAATTTATGGCGATAAATTCTTTACCAAACGAGCATTCGCCAAAGAATTTTCGCACAACCATAACAAACGCCAATTTAGATTAGGCGAGTTTACTTGCGGCAAGGGGAATATAAATGGAAAATGCTCGTACCGACAATTTTCTGGCAATTCGTTTTGTGTATTTCGTATTTCTTGACATTTTATAAATATTAAAATGTGAAAAAACTATTGACATCAAATGAAAAAAGAAATATTTTTGAAACCGAATTGCCTTGTATAGCGACAACTTCATCTGGAACCTCTCCAAAGATGGTCAACTCTTTGGGAAAACATATACCTTATATAAAGCGAATAATAAAACATGTATTTTACTCCGTATACCACCGCAAACCATAGTCCATGGTACAATTACAAAAGGTAACAGCAAAACCCAGCTAATTTGATTCCAACGCAATACTAGTGTCAATATGAATATGACAAATTATGTTTTTAAGAATCGCCCAACAGGAAAATTGGGAACGCATGCAATTCGAAATTGTTCTTTATTAAATGTCCTCCCGTATTCAATTTACTCAATCTGCCTGCTGGGAAAGTTTGAGGAAACAAATCTTTCTTCATGGAATAACTCGCAATTCCCAGCATTTTCGTGCATGTTACACATATAAGTGGCAATGGCTCAATTATAGGAAAGATTAGAAGCGATAGAAAAGTAAATTTGATAAATTTTCATTCATATTTTCCAATTTTATTTTGAGGATTCGAAAGTATTACATTTTCAAAATATTTTTAATTTGTTTGTTTGTTTACATTTTTCTGTCAAATAACGTTGACACTAGTATAACTTACAATAACAAATTTCAATGTGGTTGTTGTATCGTTTGTTGAACAACAACACTTGCTGTTACCTTCTATTATTATTGTGTTTTGTGTTTTTACACGATATGTATTTTACATATGTGCTGTCACTTTATTTACATATGGAAATCGGACTCGTCATGTGAAACATACGGAAATTTCAATGTGTCAAAACGATATGCAATTACATATGGATTTTTTCCGAATAGGACGCGCTCTATTTTCATATGTAAAACATAAGGAAATCAGCTGTTTGAATGAAACACACTGTTGGAAGAAAATATTTCAATTGCAAGTCAAGGAAAATAATGAAAAGGCAACAATTACAAATTATTATTTCGTTTGTAGGTGTTTAATAAAAAAAATATTTTGATTTAAGAAAAAATAAAAGTATTTTTTGTTTATAGGTTATGTCATATGTAAAATACATATGCCGATTTGAACACAAAAAATAAAAGTTTTGTGTACGCTGCTAATGTTGACACACATAAGGAATTACATATGGATGAAATAAGTGACAGCACATATGAAAAATACATATCGTGTAAAAACACCATTAGACCATGACCATAGTCGTTGGGTATATATCTGTCGGTAACACCGACTGGCATTTATTTATTTTTTGTACAATATTTTTCGGTTACTTGACCCTATGGTTAATTGGTTTCTACGCTTAATTGAACTACATGACGGGGTAAAAATGTATTGCATACAAAAACACATGAACATTTCCTCGGATAATTAAACCCTGTTAATTGATTTTCCCGCTTAATTGCTTCAAAATCCATGTCATCAAAAATAAACTTCCTCTTACTGTTCACCGGTTATGCATTACCGGCCACACCGACTGACACTTATTTATTTTTGTTGTACTTTTCCCGCAATCCAAATACAGTATTTTTCGGTTAATTGGCCCATACGGATAATTGGTTTTTACGCTTAATTGAACCAAATGATGGGGGAAAAATTAATTGCATATGAAAACACATACATATACATTTTCTTGGAGCATTATTATTGAAAAATAATCTGGCATTCAGTTCTCATCTGACAGTTGGTGAGCAAACATCGTTTTGTTCTTAAGCAATTGTGTACTTAAATTCATTGTTTTTTTTTTGTATTATTAAATTTGTAAGTCTTCAACAAGTGGAAAATTTTCCATCATGATATCTAAAACAAAAAAAAAATGTATTCCACGTTTCATAAATACAGTATAAACTCGATAATCCGGACCTCGCTAATCCGGATTATTCGGTAATCCGGACTGCATTTCACAATTAATTGCGTATCCTATAATCCGGATTGTTTGCAACATGATAATCCGGATTGTGTTCAAACATTATTTATTTTGTTTTTTTTTTTATTGAAGTCGTAGCATGCCATGAAAATACAGTTAGAATTATGAGCAGCGAATGTTTTGTTGTTGCACATTCTTTCTCAGTTCAGTAGTTTTGCACGATGCCTTCAGTAAAGAGGTCACACAAAACATTATCTATTTTAGATAAAGTGAAAATTGTTGAAAAACTTAATAGAGTTAGTGGAAAAATATTAGCTGACAAATTTGGAATAGGCACATCTACAATTACAGATATTAAAAAGAAAAGTGAAAAGATTAAAAAGTGAGTAAATGTTTCTTATATTATTCAAACTTACAACACTGTTTACCTTTCATATTTGCAAAGACTTCTAATCGGAAGTTATTACAAAAACGCGAAACTCTAGAAAAATGTTTATCTAATTCGCGGCAAACAACTGTACTTGATTACTATACCGAAAAAAATTTATGCCGATTTATGTTAACTTTCAAATATATATTTAATTTGCCTGTACCTATTATATTTTAAGTTTATTTTTTTGAAATTGATTTCTTTTTTAATAAAAACAAAAAAGTATTTAGAATGACATTAACATTTGGAAAAAACTCGATAATCCGGAAATCTCTGTAATCCGGATTTGGGTCTGCAATCAATTATCTGGATTAACGAGTTTTTACTGTACCAAGGTTAATTGTTCACTTTTTCGTTTCTAAGTTAAGACTTAAGACATAAATAATGAAGCTTCTAATATTAAAAAGCAAAACCAATATGGTTTAATAGTGATTTGGCAAATTTAATTCGCAGCAGACAACGTGCATGGAGGGTATTTAGTAAATTGTAATTGTTAAAGAACCTGCAAACTGGCCAAAAGACTGAAGCGAAATGAATTTTTAAATTCTCTGAACGTTCGTTCCTCACCCCTTACAGTAATTATTTATAAAATCAACGATAACTCTTTGTGCAAAATATTAGAACGTCAACTAGGACTCAACTTTGTGGGAGTATTTTACGACAATATATTCGCTGTTTCTTATGGAGGCCAACAGCAAATGGAATCTCACTTAGAAAACTTCAAATCAAGCAGTGCAGGACTGGGCAAAATGTGTTTTTCTTATATAACATGTTCTTATATCCGTGGTCTACTTTACAACCTGTTTTTGTAAATGTAAAATGTCCATTCGTTCGTCGAAAAAACGAACGATTACTCATTTTGGTTTTCGCAAACAAATTACCGGTTGTAGTGAGTGAGAAATAGGAAAGAGCTTTTGGTATTCGTATTTTTTTGGTTTTTGTTATACAAAACGGTGCGTTATTTACGAACAAAAATGTCAAAAACAAACGAAGAGAAAATACCATTCGTTTAAAAAAAATAATAAAGAAAACTATTTGTTCATTACAATTTGTGTGTTGTTAGTGAAAAGAACGCAACAAATATGGAAAATACTGATGAAATATATAAGAAGAAATGGTTTGTAAAAAATTATATATCCCTATGAAATGTAAAAAATTATATTGAATTGTTTGAACCCCTAGCAACAAAAGGACAACGATTGCCCAATTCCAAAAATTGGTTGATCTCATGGAACTTTACCCACAATTAGCAACTGGCCGTCCTGTTTTCGGATCCAATAAATTTGAAGTGGATAACAAGTGGAATAATGTAGCTGTATCATTAAATGCCATAGGTATTCTCCTTTGGGGAATATTTTGCTTTTCTTTATAATTAAAATTAATTGCAATCGTACCAAACATTTTGAATTTTCTATTTTGACACTTTTTATGTAAAAAAAAACTGTTTGTAAACAATAAACAGAGTTACCCTCATTTTGCAATAATTCTATTGGAAAATATGCAACAAGACACCAAAAGAAACACTTTGGCACTAATGGTTAAAAACGAATGAAAAAGCTCAATCGTTTCTAGACGAAAGCTTTTACAATTATTACAAAAACCAAATTTTCGACGTATACGTTTTAATACGAACGATACGTGTGACTGCCGGAACAAATTACAAAAATAGGCTGTTAGTGTAATTTACACATAACCTGCAGGTCTTAAGTCAACCAGCGCTTTACAGCCTGTTTTTGTAAATGTAAAATGTCCATTCGTTCGTCGAAAAAACGAACGATTACTCATTTTGGTTTTCGCAAACAAATTACCGGTTGTAGTGAGTGAGAAATAGGAAAGAGCTTTTGGTATTCGTATTTTTTTGGTTTTTGTTATACAAACGGTGCGTTATTTACGAACAAAAATGTCAAAAACAAACGAAGAGAAAATACCATTCGTTTAAAAAATAATAATAAAGAAAACTATTTGTTCATTACAATTTGTGTGCTGTTAGTGAAAAGAACGTAACAAATATGGAAAATTCTGATGAAATATATAAGAAGAAATGGTTTGTAAAAAATTATATATCCCTATGAAATGTAAAAAATTATATTGAATTGTTTGAACCCCTAGCAACAAAAGGACAACGATTGCCCAATTCCAAAAATTGGTTGATCTCATGGAACTTTACCCACAATTAGCAACTGGCCGTCCTGTTTTCGGATCCAATAAATTTGAAGTGGATAACAAGTGGAATAATGTTGCTGTATCATTAAATGCCATAGGTATTCTCCTTTGGGGAATATTTTGGAATTGGGCAATCGTTGTCCTTTTGTTGCTAGGGGTTCAAACAATTCAATATAATTTTTTACATTTCATAGGGATATATAATTTTTTACAAACCATTTCTTCTTATATATTTCATCAGAATTTTCCATATTTGTTACGTTCTTTTCACTAACAACACACAAATTGTAATGAACAAATAGTTTTCTTTATTATTATTTTTTAAACGAATGGTATTTTCTCTTCGTTTGTTTTTGACATTTTTGTTCGTAAATAACGCACCGTTTTGTATAACAAAAACCAAAAAAATACGAATACCAAAAGCTCTTTCCTATTTCTCACTCACTACAACCGGTAATTTGTTTGCGAAAACCAAAATGAGTAATCGTTCGTTTTTTCGACGAACGAATGGACATTTTACATTTACAAAAACAGGCTGTTAATCTATATTTTATAAATTAATTTATAAAAACTTTGCAAATAAATAATCTGGCATTTTTTTACATACATATTTGACGTCATTTGTGAAAACCCCAATGTGGCATCTCTACTAATTGAAAACATATGTTTTTTGTTTAGGAAAAACCGCGAGAAAGCGTAAGTTTTTAATTTGTATTTGACAATAACATTGGAAATTAATTTTATGCTATTGTTAATTTTTGTAGATTATGAGTGGAAAACGATATGTAACTCTTACACTTAAGGATAAGCTTGAAATTTTATCTGAAGCTAAATACAAGCAGAAGTCTGAGCTGTGCAAAATGTACGGGTGCTCTCTTACCACATTGAATAGAATTTTGCGGAATGAGTCCGAAATAAAGTCCAAAGCATCCAAGTGGAAATTGTCAAGCAAGCGTGAACGAAATGGAAACAATATTGACGTTGAAAGAGCACTTCAAATTTGGTTCGAACAAATGCAATCATCTGGTGCAGTGATTTCAACAAACATGTTGATGGAAAAAGCGCAGCAGTTGGCTCAGCAAATGAATTGTGATTTTACCCCATCGACAGGTTGGTTATGGCGTTGGCAACAGCGGCAAGGAATTAAGCTCAGAAAAATACATGAAGAGCAAAAATCTGCGGATTCAAATGCGGCAGAAGAATTTTTAAGTTCAGTTGTACCAAATATATTATCAGAATACGAAGAGGCCGACATTTTCAACGCAAATGAGAGCGCTTTATTTTTCAAAGCATTGCCTCCAAAAAGCCTTTACAAACAGGGATACTGTAACACTGGTTTCGAGTCATCTAAGGAGCGCGTAACATTACTTTTTATATGCAATGCCACGGGTAATTACAAAAAAGTTATTATAATTGGAAAGGCTAAAAACCCACGTTGTCTGAAAAGCAGTATATTGCCCTTAAAATACTATTCGAATCAAAAAGCGTGGATGACAGCAGATCTATGGCATGAAATTATACTTAATTTAGAAGAAGAAATGTCTTCACAGAAACGAAACATTGTTCTGTTTGTAGATAATGCGTCTTGCCACAAGAAGCCCCAAAATTTAAAACACATAAATCTACAATTTTTCCCGGCAAATACCAAAGCAATAACCCAGCCCCTACATCAGGGTATAATTCATGCCTTCAAGTCATATTACAGACAGAATATTGTTAGAAAACTGTTTGTAGCTATGGAGCTGGGGAAAACAGTTGAAGAGTTTTCAGAGTCAATTAATATTCTACAAGCAATGCATATGATAAAGCACAGTTTTGAGATGGTTAAACCAATGACTATTAAAAAATGTTTTAAAAAGGTATTAAACTATCATATTTTGTTATTCATGTTAGTAATGCTAGATGTAATTTTACAGGCGAAATTAGTGAAGACGTCCCCCGAAGATGAAGATGATGTGGAAACTGAAATTTCCGATGACTTTGAAATAACGGACAATTTAAGAGAAGAATTTGAAGAATTCGTAACATGTGACGACAATGAAGAATGTAATGGAATGCTTACTGATATGGAAATTATTGAACATATTTGGGGTGCGGTTGAAGTTAAGGAGGAAGAGCAAGAACATGACAGTCCCAAACCTCCATCTGTTCTAGAAGCTTTAAAATACATACAAGAACTTCAGACATTTTTTTGTGCCGATAACAAGTTCCTGTGTGAGTTAGATAATATGGAGTCTTATATTTTTTCAAGTAAATTAGAAAATACACAAATGAAAATTACAGACTTGTTCAAGTAATTCTTTTAAAATGTAAACACAACGCGTTTATTTTATTTTCCTTATTTAAATAATGATCTCGAAACGTGTGAATGTGTACAACATGAATTTATTTGTCCTTTTTGTTTGTTTTTTTTTTAAAGCAAATTTGTATTTTAGTGCAAATTTTGATGTGCGATTAACCGATAAATATACTGTACCGATACCTATTGAGAAAGATTCAGGTTTTTATCTCTACTCGTTAATCAAGTAGCTGAACGTCTTCCTCATAGCTGAAGGTCACAAAAAAGCTGAAGATCTTCTTTATTGTAGAAGAGCAGAATGTCTTCTTTGTCATGGAGGGGCTGAAGGTATTCTTCTCCGTATTAGAAGAACTGAAGGACTTCTATTGCTGGGTGTGTTGTGGGTCTAGTGTTGTGCTAAATTGAGAGTTAATTTGGTGAGCGTAACTAATATAGGGAAAGATAACAAATGAGAAAACGTTTTGAACCATTTACGAATGATTTTCGGAAGTTTTGAGCATCACTGGTCTAGTCTAAACTCATTTTGTTGTGTACATTTTGATGTGCAATTAACCGGTAAATATACTGAACCGATCACTATTGAGAAAGATTTAGGTTTCAATCTCTACTCTTTAATCAAGTAGCTCATAGTCTTCTTCATAGCTGAAGGTCACAAAAGAGCTGAAGAATTTTTTTTATGATAGCTGAATGACTTCTTTGAAGGGCTTTTAAAGAAGGACTGAAGGTCTTCTTCTCCGTCATAGAAGAACTGAAGGACTTCTATGGCCTAGTCCATATTTTATAGTAATCGAAAAATACAATTTAATTTAAAATGTTCAAAACATCAAATTTATTTACGTTTTTTTTTTCTAAAAACTGCATTGACATCTCGTGATCATATTGGAAGAAATTCATGCAAAATACATTTAAAAATTGACTAATAACTATTACAATAATAAAACAAATGTTTGGACCCAATTGAGGGTGGTATAACAAATAAAAAGCAATGTAGTAGAGTTTAACCAGCTTTTCCAAATACATAATACAAACTAAAGGAAAACTGTTATACCTAACACATTGCTTTCGTGGCAATCAAATTGTTGACGTTGTGTAATAATTTTGTTTAGATCCTTAAATAACAATATTTTGTATTAAAATTCTTTTAATAAATTCGAGTTCTTTAATTTCTCTCACACAACAATTCAAATCCAAACACAGTTCGTATACATCCTAATCTGATGTATGTGAAGTAGAAGAGAAAGTTTCAGAAATCAAATAATGAAACGAAACAAAAGAAAACAACTAAAAACTAGAATATAATAATAATTTAAAATTCTGATAACAAAGGGGGGAAGATTAGTACATATTAGCAAATGGCACATTCCATTTCACCATGTTTAGGAACACAATCCAATACCAAGGCCACGGCGCGTGCCATATAGGTCATGGTACCATAACTACCGCTGGGAGCACTAAATGGACAAAAGAGAAAAAACAATATGTTTTTAATCAAAAAAATTATTCCAAGTCTTAAATCTCACCTATCATATAAATGTTGACAGATATAAGCAGCACCACCGCACAACAACATACCCGAAGCAGCTTGATGCTGTTGATTGCCATCTTTGGACTTGGCACAGCACAACGTAGCATCGCCCTGCACTTTACGTTGATCTTCCAAAAACAATTGATTTGCCTTGTGAACCAAATGTTCAACATAGATTATACCACCCAAATTTGGCACCATATTATGTTCAGTGACCAATGTCAGCACCATAAGAGCCTCCACCACGAGTTGGCGATATTCCGGTTGTGGTATTTGATTGAGAGCTGTCTCAACTTCCAATGCAAATTTCAACTCTCCCGGAGTCATTTCTTGTGTCAAACTTTGTTGTAGAATACGTCCTTCGATTGCCAAACCTTGACACTTCTCCAAAACACTCCAAACGCGTGAATAGAAATCTCGTGGTACACGATTTAAAGCACCATCCAAACGTCTACGTCTCAACCATTGGCCTTGACGATCATCTATAGTTGCAATTATAGCATCTTCACCCTCCGGATCACCCAAACCGATTTGGGATTTTTTACTTACACGACTCGATTTGCAACTGACAATCGAGAGATTACCACGGGCAACTGAGGATAAAGAGAGAGGCAAATAACACATCAATTAAATAGAACAAATTTTGAAAAAAGATTATCAAAATTAAATGCCTGATATTAGTAGAAAAGAGAACTGAAGGTCTTCTCATAGTAGATACGAATGTCTTTTCACGGAAGAGCTTCATGATTTCTCATGAAAGAGCTTCAGAACTTCTAATGGAAGAGCTTCTGCTCTTCTATGAAGAAGAAGTCCTTCAGCTCTTCTATGAACTCCTCTATGAGAAGGCATGAAGCTCTTCTAGGATCTCCATCATGAAATGTTTTTAGGGTTAGAATAGACAAATATGTACACTTACCACTGCTCACGGCGAATTCCTTGCCACTCAAGATGTGATATAACAAATTCTTCATTTCAAATGGTGACAAGTTCAAGAGGTGTTCTGAAGCAGCTTCGCCATCACAGTTTAGAGTACGCGATAATTCTTTGGCCATAACCTGAATAATAAGGCCGACACGCAAACGTAACATTTCATGGAACAGTTGGGGCTCTGTGCGTATAAACATGGCCAAGTAGACCATTAACTCTTGCGTTAACATAGCTGTACTTTCGTCATCACCATAGGCCTGAAATAAGAATACCAACAAATCGTATAAGAATATATTTAAATTTAATTGCATTTTTATTCCACTCACATCATGTATCAATTGCCTAAGATCAGCCTCGGGCAACGGAGCCGTTATAGTATATTCATTATTCGGTGGCATACCAACGGTTACTTGTTTTTGACGCACCAATAAATCTGTCACGGCCTTGGCTAAATCCTCAACCCGCTTGCCCAACATACCGGCTGTATGGCGGACCAGACCCCAAAGTTTTTGTTGGCAGGCCTTCTCGTAAAGACCTTTCAGTAGATCACGAACGGTAACGACGCGACCTTCTTCCAGCATTCCTTCGGATTGAGATATATTAATAGTAATGTTGGCATGATTATTATTATTATGGGGCGTAGAAGAATTATTGGAGTTGGATCCATCTATAATCACCACGGGTGGCGGTGGTATGGGAGGCTTTGCAAATAGGGGACTTTTTAAAGCGGTTTCGGAATCAAGAATTTCATCCACAAGTGCGCAATCGATTTCTTTTTTGGTTATTTATTTTTAATATTTTTTGGAGAAGCACATGCAAAAATATATTTTTTCCCAGAATTTTATTGAATTTAAATTTTTATTTTTAAATGACGATGAGAAGGGATGCATTAAAAAAAGCAATAACACAGATTTTTATTATTATTATTTTGTTTTTAATAAAGCATAGTATATAATACCAAAAGTTGAGAAACCCCATCAAACACGTTACACAATATATCGTTATTATTAATGTGCGCAGTTTATTTTAGAAAAATAAGTGGGTGGCACGATGAAGTACAGTATGAAAGAGAAGAAAGAAAATTAATGGTTAAAATTTTTGTTATAATTCAGAAGATATTTGAATATCTGAATTATCGGCAAAGATCTACGGAAACTACTATTAATTTTGTGAGTGTATTTATTGACGTGTTTTGTGTATTTGTTGTTTATAGTTTTGAATTTTAAATATGTTTGTTATAACACACTTCCACTTTGGAACTCAAAAGACACATTATCGTATGGTATCAATTCATTTAAGATGTATTCGCCCATTATTATAAATCATAAATTAAAAAAGAAATAAACAAAAATATTATAATGCTATAAATTAAAAATAATATAAATAATAATATATATTAAATTATTATAAAAAATAAAAATAATATTTATACTTGTTCCTCGCAAAGTTCAGTTAAAATCGGGATAGTCCGTTCGCATAATATCATAACATTAATTTTTAGCAAATTTTTGATATTTTTTTGTGACAGGTATCAGAAGGAGTGGATCAATGGTTTCCATTTTCGAACTTGAGTTAAGTATGAAAGAAATATTACGATGTACACATTTTGCATCAAAACGGACATTCCATACAATTGTTATTGAATAAACAATTTTTTTTAAAGTGTTTGTCCCTGTTAGCACATTGATTACAATAGTTAATTTCTTTCCGATTATTCTTTTTTTTAAATTTCATCTTTACCTTCGGTACTATTTGTAATTGGAAGTATCGGTGATGTACCCATCTTCTCCCTCAATCATGACCCTTTGATTGCGTTTTGGTAGATTGGTTTTAGTAATGTCATATTTGATTTTTTCGAAAGGTTTGTGTTTTAGTCGATCTAGCCACTTCCTTCTGAGACGCAATTTTTTGGCGCTTTCACAGATCACGTTGAAGGTATTGAATGTGGAACATAATTTAACTCCCTTTTCCTGCTAAATTTTTCCATTACCTAAGTAAGGAATTCAAACAGAATCAACATTGTATGAGGAATTGTAGAAATTTCACTGATCGAATTCACTTATAATTAGGTAAGAGTGACAACATTGCCTTATGGACTGACGTCAAGAGAGATCTCCATGATCTACAGAGGGATATTCAAGAGTATAAGCGTAAACCTCTAGATCGATTAACCAATACGGCAAGTCTGAATAGCATTTATTTAGTTCGTAACAAACTTGTGGGGTATCTTCATCATAAAGGTTTTTTCTCTGAACACCGATTAAAATATAGTATTTAAGTCATTTATTATAAAAGTGGTTTAAGTCCATTTTAGGTTCTGATACAAATCTTGGTTAAGAAATGTTTACAAAACATATTACGTTATATATTCTATCAATTTTTAGGGCATAAAGCCACAAACAAAACCAGTAAGGACTGGGCCGATACCCTTCACCAATTCGGGAAATATATTACATATGTGTCCTAACTATTTGCTGTCAATGTTCTCTCGAAGGAACATTGACATGAAATTGAAATAATTTAAATACGTGATCTTTATCTAGAAGTGAACCGACTAAAATCAATCCATACACATGCCTTTCTGCAACATATGCTAAATTTCATTTCATTCGGGCAGATTTAGAGTCGTTTGCTTACAATGAACAATTGTATGTAAATCGATTTATAGCAAACTTAATACGCAAACCCGCTATTCGGTATGGAAGCTATGTCTCCTCACCTCATTATAGTCTCAATTTGATATGTTATGCAAAATTTCGTGTCAATTGGACAAACATTAGAAGTTTGGTGCATCATTTACGTAAAATCGGACGAAGAAAATATATATGGGAGCTATAAAAAAATCTGAGCCGATTTTAACGAAAGTTGGCACACACCATGTGGGAGCTATATCGAAATCTGGGCCATATAAATGAGCTGTGCCAAATTTCATAAAATTCAGATCATAAATGCGACTTGTACTTTGTTTACAATTTAACATGGACAGACAGACAGGACGGGCATGCATAAATCGACTCAGAAAGTCATTCTATGTATATTCGCAAAAGGACAAAAACATAATGCCCTTTACCACAGTCTGGTGAAAAGTATAATTAACACCACTTAACAATATTTTTAAAACAAATCAAACCCAAAAAGTTAAATATTTCAATATAAGAAAATTTGACTTAAACCACTTTCAAGATTCTAGATTCTCGTATACGAAAACAACTCATTATAATGAATATAAACAACTCATTTGTCACTTTTAATACTCAAATGGGGCCGAATCGTCATGTCAAGTATGTCCAAATAATATTTTTTCAGAGATCTTATTTTTTATGCAATATATACAGTGACGAGCAGAAATGAGTACATGTTTGTACATTGGACACTTTTTACGTCATAAAAATATAAAAGCAAATTCCAAAATTTTGGTTGTATTTTATAACGTATTTGGTACCTAACACATCAACCTAAAGTTAAATAATTTAACTCTTTAATTTCTAAGAAAAAAAAAACAGAGCAAAGTAAATTAACTCCAATGTACTCACTTTTGCACTTTTGAACAAATTTGCAGAATTTGAATATTTTTATTAATTATAACGCAGTTTTATATTTTTAATGTATGATTTATGAAATTTGACATATTTTCAACCAATTTTAGTACAATTTCATTGGAATTATTCTTCCAATCACTTCAGATTCACTACCAAAGTTCGTCTATATTATTAGGGGCTGATTGGTACTGTCCCACCTCTCTCTGTGCGATTGGCCCCAAATTATCGATCGGATTGATGTCGAAACTTTGTGCTGACCACTGTGTTAATTCAAAATTTTGCTCACGAAGATATTCTCTCACAAATTTTGACGTATATCTTTGATCACCATCCTGCTCATAATAACTTCTTCTACAGAATAGGCGTACTTAGCTATCTAAACTGAATGATATGACTCTTCAATGATCTAAATTGACTTCTTTCATTATTATATTGTCAATTTTTTTAACATCGGTCCAGGACCCACAAGTTAAAGCCTACGCATACCATGACAATTCCTCAACCGTGCTTCACATTGGGCCTTTGAATTAGTTTTCATCACCAATAATGCTTATCGTCGGATTGAAAACGGTAGAATTTGGATTCGTCGGACCCGATCGCACGTTTCCAGTCGAACTCACTTCAACTTTTGGTCTAGTTGAAAAGTCTTTAACCTTATTTTGCAGTTTTTTCCTATAATACAGGCTTTTAGTCTTTTTTTAATGCTGCTATATCCAATGTCGGAAAGGGCTTTTCACGCTGTTCAATGACTAACAGTTTTGACGAGTACTTACGAAGCATATTTTGGTGTTAAAACTTATCAAATAACATTTCCCTTATCATTAGACGTGGGTCCACACAACTTATAAGCGGTGTACGACCTCTAATTTAAGGATTGGGAAAAACGGAACATCGTTTTTGTACCCATATGACCAATAATTGACACAATTTAATTCCCTTTGCAATTTCCAGGGTAGAACAGATTTTTCAGATTTTTCCGAATGTCCTCTTCAGTGGTTATTATATATATTTTTTCTTGAATTATTATTAAAACAAAAATCAAATAAATAATTATTTGATTTTTGTTCAAAACTTTGTACAATTTTTAGTAAACGGGACTTAAATGATGTAAAACTTATATATTTTCTTAAAAAAAACTAATAAAAACCAAAAAAAGATTAAAAAAATGTGATTTTGCATTCCTTTTTCTGCACATTATTAAAGAAATGAACGTGCAAAAGTGAGTACATTGGGGTTGATTTCGTTTTCTTTGTTTTTTCTTAGTTATTTTTAAGATTTAGATTTTTAAATTTAGGTTGTTTTGTTAAGTACAAAATACCCAATAAAATGCAACCAACATTTTTGAATTTGCTTTTTTAGTTTTATTTTTATGACGTAAAAAGTGTCCAAAATGCAAACATATACTCGTTTCTGCTCGCCACTGTATATATATATATATTTGGTTCATTACAATTTTTAAAGAATATTTCTTTCAAAAGGTCAACCCAAGCGTGGATCTTTTAAAGAATATTTTTTCAATAGGTCAACCACAGGCGTGAATTTTTTAAAGAATATTTTCAAATATCATAAATAGTAGGTTTGTTAATGATACTTTTTCAGGGTCTATTAAAATCAAGATTTCGTAAAAAATGTATTTTAGAGCGTGAATTCATTTACAAGTTTCAAAATTACAATTTATAATAAAAATTAATATAATTTACAAAAATTTGAATGATATATAAATAATTACAATTTGTAAGTAATAAACATTTATAGTATACAAATATAACGTTTAACATTATAAATATTAATTATAAAATAATAACGGGCGAAAATGTTCATATTCCTTCCTTGAATAATTCAATAATATCCTGATATATTGAAATTATTAGGAGAAAATCATCTGTGACTTCGACATTTAAGATTTAAAATATTCAATTCTACAATTCAAATTATTGTTGTGTTAAGAAGTTGTAAATGTGTTTTTTCTTCAATCTGTGTAATATTGTATTGGTGCACAAAAAAAAATGAAAACATTTGCTTGAGGGGCAATAGGGGATAGGGGAAACAACATCACCTTGTATATGTAAATACAACAATAACAACACAACATAAAACATATTTAACCACATAAGAAAAAATATATTGAGAAAAACAAAACCAATTACATGGAAATACCGCATAAGTATCTAAGTTTTTAGTGCATTTTGTGCAAGTGGATATTTTGGGAAGAGAGGGTGGGTGGGTGTTTGGTTGGTATTCTATATGTAATAACAAAAATATTGTCCTATAAGGATCCACTTGTGACAATAACAATTAAACTTACCAGGCGAAGTAGTAGAAGAAGATGTTTTATTTTTAAGTCCTAAGCCGGCTAATAAACAAATGGATTAAATGGATTTGGATTTTACAAAAAACGATTAATGGAGAGAAAGCAATTAAAACATTTAAGAAAAAAAAATGTATTCATTGAACAATCAAAGGATAATTGGATGTAACAGTATATACATAAATATATATATATATATAATAAGTGTGATGTATTTATTTGGTGGGTGGGTGTGAGTGTGTATGTTTGGCAAAACATTGGACTGGACAAAAAGAGGAATGAGTGGTTGATTGTGTTTAGATGTGGGACAAACTTAAAAGGTTGTATATTATATATTATTCTGAGAATATATATTTTTTGTTGCAAGTAAAAAAGTAAAATTAGTTTTTAGTGTATTTTGTATTGTCAATATAGGTATATAAATTTTAAAAATAAATTTTAAATTCGTTTTTCAACATACCTGTATTGAAATCCAATCCTTGCGTATCCACCAAATATTGTAAAATATCACCTTGTTCTTCGAGATTTTCCGTTTCACGCAACATTGCAATCAGCTCCTCAACTTCTGTATCGGCAAAATTTGTATCGGTACGATGACGTTGTACAAGAATTTTGGGAACATTTTGTACTGAATTTTAGTAATTTGGCATTTGATTTTCATGATTTTTTTCATAGTTTTGCAGCAGATAGAGATACACACACACAGAAATCAAAACGAAATAATGTGTTTTTTGGCGTACGAACGAACGTAAGTGACGAGTTTGTGCGTTGTGAATAACGAAAATTATATGAAAATAAAAATAAATAAATAAAAAGTAAAATCAAAAAGAAATCATAATAAAAGACACACAGTAAACATATATTTTATATATGGATAATACGGAAGTACGGATGATAGGCCAGCTTTTACGAGAGATTTGTAAAGTGAAGAAGATCTTGGTGAACCAACCTCCCCTGCGTACGACACTGCTATTCCGGTATTACAGTAAAGTAGAAAGACACCAGAATATGTCAATAGAGTTATGTTAATTTCAAATCCTCTGAAGTGATTTGTGATGTATTTTGTTAAAAAAAAAGGATAATCCACAGGCGTGTATTTAGAAAAAAATATTTTTTCTAAGGATCACCACAAGATATTTAAACAATATTTTTTAAATGATAATCCGCATTCGTGGATTCTGTAAAACAATCTAGGATCAGTCGTTGATTTTTTTTAATAAACATCCACAGGCGTAAATTTTTTAAATGATCATCCACAGACGTGTAAAAATTTTTTTTTTAGAATCGTCCAGAATCGTAGAGGTTGATAGATGGATCGCGCAGAAGGGGAAGGTCACGAATTACAATGGAAGAGATCATTTCGAAACATGTTCTTTCAAATTGGTAGAGCTGCACGCAAGACCAACACACCTGGCTATCTTTTTTAAGCTCGGCTTATGGAACAGAAGTTCTGTCACAAGCCAACGAAGTAAGTAAGTATTCGCAGACGTGGATTCTGTAAAAAATCTGAGATAATCCACAGCCATGGATTTTTTAAAGAATATTTTCCAAAAGGTCAACCACAAGCGTGGATTTTTTTGAAGAATATTTTTTCAAGAATCATCCAAAGGCGTTGAATTTTTTAAAGAATACTTTCTTAAAGATTATCCAAAGGCATGGATTTTTTAAAGAACATTTTCTCAAGGATTATCCAAAGACGTTGATTTTGTAAAGAACATTTTCTCATGGATTATACAAAAGTGTGGATTTTTTTTGAAGAATATTTTCTCAAGGATTATCCAAAGACGTTGATTTTGTAAAGAACATTTTCTCATGGATTATACAAAAGTGTGGATTTTTTGAAGAATATTTTTTCAAGGATTATCCAAAGGCGTGGACTTTTTAAAGAATAATTTTTAAGGATCATCAACAGGCGTATTTCTTTTTAAGAATATTTTTTCAAGGGTCATCCAGGCGTGAATTTGTTAAAGAATATGTTTTCAAGAAAATTATATTCTATATTAACGGAGGCCACGTTGTGACAAAAAAATTAATGAAAAGCAAACTAAATATATGCAATAAAATCAAAATATAATAAACCTATACATCTGCGCATTTGACAACTGCCAACTTACTGCGTTTTTCCATTGACGAACGGCTGTGATTTATATCGATGGGATAGATATTTTCTCGTATCAAAACATCTGAACTGGTAGTGGTGTTGTTACTGTTGTTGTTGGGAGCTTCTTCAGGTGTTATGGCAAATGTGCTTGAGTGAGCCTGTTTATTTGCCTGCAACCAGGGTGGGGCAATTATCGATGATAAACGTCTTTCGGTTATGGGTGTGGGTCCTTCCATGCCCAAGGTGTCCGCTAAAAAAGAAACATCATTTATTCAAAGTTCTCTATAAAAAAACATTTCAATTTTTACTAACAATCCACATTAATCGAACGTGTCTTCTTGATGGCACCCTTACACGACATACGTCGTCTCAATTGTCTTGGCCTCAATTGTCCCGCTCTCAAATTCATCATATTACGATGACTAAACGAACGCAATAAATGTTCATCTAAATAGGTTTGAACGTCGGGATGTAAACGATCCGGATAACCATCTTCGGTACTACCCAAGAAGCTTAAATCTGTGATGGCCGATGTATTGAGAAAATCTTTTAGATTACCCAACATAACACGGGTGCCATTGATATAGCCAGATTTTAATTTACGCATTGTTTGTATCATCGCCAAGGGTATTTTATCTTGATCTGATATTTATAAATAAAATTATAGGGAGGATAGAAAATATATAAAAATTTATAATTTTTATTTTTTTTTAAATTTAGGCATGCATTTTTTTTCTTCCATATTTAAAATAATTGTGTTATTACATATACAGGCTTGGGCCGTGGTTAGTAACAAAGCTACTGATTCGTACATCCTTCACACAAAACAAAACGAAAAAATTACCCACAAATTGCAAAGCTTTAGAGAGAATACCAATACCATTTTTTAAGTTGCATTATTTCTTTTTATAATTTTAGACCAATTACCAATTTTTTCAAAATTTCACTAGGAAAATAAATTTCACAATTTTGAGTTATAAATATATATAGTCGGGGACTGTTACAACTTGTATTTGACGTTTTTTTGTAGTAATTAATTTTGAATATCGAAACGATAAATAGCCCATATTCGAACATATAGAATGAAATATGTTCAAAATTCTTAATTTGGTATTCCGCTAAAAAACGTTTGAGACATGAACATTTTAGTTTCATAACCTTATATATCTTCATATTATATATCTTCATAATTTGCAACGATGAGAATCAGCTTTTCAGTAGCTCAACATGGATTCCATGAAATGCACAGTACTACAAGGACAGTTCGGAACGTTTTAGCCTAGCACAAAAAGCGCGGGTCGAACTTTGTATACCCTCCACCATAGATATACCGACAGGTACTTGAAATGAAAAAATAGGGAAAATACCAAAATATGTCCACTTTTTGGTATTTTCCCTATATTTTCATTTCTACAAACCATAATACAAATTTCAGAAATTTCTAATGGATAATTATACCCTCAGCCTTATAGCTAACGGCTAATTTTCACAATGTCAAAGTGTATACACCCCATACATTGACACGGTGAATATTGGTTTTAGACCCCATGTTTCTTTGGACTAAATCCTTTTCAGAAAAATTTGATTTCATCCGAACTACCAATCTTATTAGTTTTTTATCTCGATATCCTCCACAGGTGACAGATTAAAAAAGAGTCTTAGAGCCAAACACAAAACGTGGAACAAATCTGTTAACTACGTTAAAATAAAAAAGGGAACTATCCTAAAGAGGAGGCGAATATTAATAATTTTTGGTAGGGAGATTTGTTACCATATACGACTGCAAAATACCAAATTGCAGCAAATTCGGCTGATAAACGCGCTCAAGAACCCCAACATATTGAAAATTGGGGGTACCCTTATATGGTGGCTATCCGACAAAATGGAATTATATACATACTTTTTTGTGGAGAGATTTGCTACCCAATATGAATTCGAAGTACTAAATTACAGCCAATTCGGTCGAAAAATATGATCAGGACCCCCAAAATACCGAAAATTTGAGGGTACCGTCATATGTGGACTACCAGGAAAAGTGGACCTATATTTAAAATTATTAGCGGAGTAATTTGGTACCCAATAAAAACCCGAATTCAGTTATAAAACACGCCCAAGAACCCCAAAATACAGAAAATTGGGGGTACCCTTATATGGGTGCTATCCGAAAAAATTAACCTATATATAAAAAAATTGCGGAGACGTCCTTTTTGAACACCTGTTTCTATATGAAGGAGTTGCCAGATCGAAACAAATTTTAATATGTGTTCATAACAGAGGTGGAACAGAGATGGAAGTGTCTAAAACACTTAACTTTTTCTGTTTATACCGCGCTTCTGGTGCTAGGCTAAGAACTTTCCGAAATGCCCTCGGACGACAGCATTGAACGCTCAAAATAATCTTCTAGCAATGAAGATTATATTTGAAAACCGTCAAAAATATAGACCTATTTCTTTCTTTTTTCCAAATTTATTGTTTTCTATATATAAAAAATATATCATTAGCCCAATATTAGTAACAATCTACATACATAATAGAAAAATATACAATTTTTTAAAACCAACAACTAAACCAAAGTAAAAAAGAGTGCAAACATACCATCTTAAAAAAAATTGTAATTAAAATTGAACATAAAATAATATCAACAACGACAACAAAAGCGTAATATAGATAAGCATTAACTTTATTTTGGTGGCACATATAAAGAAAAAGAAGCTAAAGCAAATAATAATAAAATAGGGTATTAATAGTCAAAAAAATAAAAAAATATGTAATTAGCGAACTAGAAAATTTGTGATATTTTGGGAACGGTATATGTAGATGTAATTTATGATATTTATTCGAAATTTTTATGGACCATTTTTTTAGAAGTTAGTAGCAAATAATTTGTCAAAGATTCAAAACATGCAGGCACCCCATTAAATTTTGTTTACAATTATGGAAATTATATTTAGATTTTATTTACCCTGGACAATATTTTTGTTTTTATTTTTCATAAAAAAAGAAAATTTTTTCTTTAAAGTGTGAAAACTTAGTGAATGTCTGTCTATAAATTTTTCAATATCCATTTTTAAAAATATATAATTGTGTATGTAATAACTATACCGTTCCCAAAACTCATTTTGAATTGCATATACATATGTAAATGTTGTGGTTATTAGTGTAAGTATGGCAATAGGTGTGAGTGTGTGTAGTGTATGTGTATAGTATGTAAATGCTTCGTGGATAGTAATGTTTCGTGGATAGTAATTACCTAGCATATAATGTGTTGCCATTAAAGTTATGGTAGGTCTTCCTAACATATGACGCCAATTATTTGTTAGGAAAGCTAAATTGGTGGTGAAATTACTTGCAAGCAAGTCAGGATCTCGTGTAGTATAATATTCTTCATAATCGATATGCTGAATTAAAAATTAATATAGTTTATATAAATAAAATAAAAGTACTGATCAATCAATGATATGAATGGTTTCAAATTTTAGATTGGTAATTGGGGGATTTTATTTATTTTTTCTTTTTTGTAAAACAAAAAAAAATAGTTAAGAATAGATTTTTTGTTTTAATTTGGGAATTTTAAATTTGTTGGTAAAAAATTATAGTGAACAAAAATCAAAATGTATTTTTTTTAAATTTATTTTAATTTTTTTTTTTTAATTTAGATATTAAAATTCTTATTGAATGAATTTAATAGCCATATTGAAAAAAAAAAATTATGAATTCTGTTTTTGTAAGTAGTATAAATAAAAGAACTAGTCTTTTAATATTCTAAAATCCTCTATTAAACAAAATGAAGTACATACTGCTTTATTAGAATATAAAATAAAAATATCTATTTCAAAATCTGTGTTGTTCAAAAGATACTTGCGTGCTTTATGATAAAAAAAACTACAAAAATATGTATGTATATGTTAATGGGGACACAAAAGCAAGTTTTATAAAAGCCCAATTAAAATAGATAGATGATGTAGACAATTCCCAAAATCGAAATATTTTTTTTTGAAAATAAAAATCTTACAAAAAATGTATACAAATTACATATGAAATATAAATAATAATAATTAAAATAAATTAGTATATAGTAACGTTTTATTTATTATTATTCTTATTTTTTTACAAATCAAAATTCCCTGTTGAGGATATTCAAAGAATTTCGGAAAACTGGAAATTAACAAAAACTGATTATAATTTTTATAATTATTACTTGTATATATATATATATATATATATTACTTTAAAAATTAAAAAAAAATCATTCCCAAAAAAAATATTTCGATTTTGTGTTATAATTTACACACACATAAAAATTTGTGATTAATTTTTGTTTTATTTCGTAATGCCAAAACCAATTTTAATTATAAAGAAGAAGAACCCAATGTTTTTGTTTTAGATAACACAAAACTCGCTTTTGTATACAAAGAAACATAAATAAAATGCGAAAGAAACAGAAATCATACGGAGAATATTATTAAAAAAATTATATAAAACGCATCCCTTGCAAAAGATAATTAGACGAAAAGTTTTGTTTATATATATCATACAAATGCAAACATAATATAAAAGAAGAGGAAGATTTTTTTTGAAAAGAAAAACAAAAATAAATTTGCCAAACAGACCTAAATGAATCTTTTTCAAAACTAATGTAACCAAGGGACGTCCAAGCAAATCCCAAGCTGATTTAAGAAAATTTATTTCGCCTTTTAGAATATCAATCATTAATTCATAATCGGAGGCGATATAGAAACGTGATAAGTCGACAAACTAGAGGAGTTGATTTTGAGTGTGTTTGTGTTTTTTATATATATAGAAAAATAAATAAAAAAGTTAAATTAAAAAAAAACAAATTCAAATTGAAATAAAGGAAAAACAATTGAAATAAATAAATAAATTTTATATAAAAAAAATGTATTTCAGCTTACCTGAGGTGTAAAGGCAAATATTCTATCTTTCAATGAATACAATTTACTTGTACTCAATATACCCACATCACGTGATTTACGTCCGGTTAAACCCAATTTACGATTTCTACCCAAATACGTGTACAAATGACTGAGAACACGAGCGGGTTGCACTTCAATGGGTGCAACCTCAGCAATGGTCTGTACATGCAAATCCGATTCCGCCAATTTATCACGAATTTCATTGTCTTCGGCAATAATGACCACCTGTACAACAACATCGGGTTTCTTTTGGGCACCCAAACGACGATTCAGCGGATCTAATTCACCAACAGCTAAAAAGCCCTGTAAAATAAATTGAATAGCAAATTATATTACTAATTTAAATATGTGTGTGTGTGTTTTTTGCAAGATTTACCTCTTGCAATAGTCGTCCCAATATAAACAACGATTGACCCCATAAAAATGGACAACGGCCAACAACTTCTCTGGGTGCCGAACCGGGATGTTTATATTCTTGCGAGACAGCATCTGGTGGCACAGCATAACTTTCGGGTATTAGAAGTATACCATCATCGCCACGTACCATGATTTGCTGTTGGATGAGAAATTTATAAAATAATTAAATTTAAAAAAAATATTATTTAAAAATCCTCAACTAAAATAAAAAAATATTGTTTAAAAATTAAAATTTAAAAAAAATGTTTTGTGTAATAATCACCCCTAAAAATAGATTCTTTTAAAATCACGCCTACAATTAAAAAAGTATTTTTTTAAAAATCAAAGCCTAAAATTTTGAAAAAAATATTTATTAAAAATCCATGTCTAAAATGTTTGAAAAATCCACGCCTAAGATTTCTAAAAATTTGTTTTAAAAAAACACCCCTAAAATTTTGAAAAAAAAATTCTTTAAAAATCAACGCTTACATTTGCCAAAATTAAAAAAAAAAATCCACCCTTTAAAATTTTGAAAAAAATATTCTTTAAAAAATCCACGGCTAACATTTCTTGTCAGCTTCAAAATATGGAAAATATGTCAAAACTTACCTCCAACCGATCTGCATACTCCTTAACAGACATTTTATCATTTTGAAATGCATGAAACAATATCAAATAACAATAAAACAACGGCCATTCACATTCAATATTCTCGAACATGCGCAGCTCCCAACGTTCATAGTACAAACGGCTTGGATCCTCTTTCGGTGTACGATAACCATCCCGCAAAAAACGTTTGCAACCATATTTACCCTGTAAACGTTGCAGAATAGCATCTTTGGTATTGCGTATCAATTGTGGATCATCGACAGCAAATGCGGGAAATCCGATTACGCACAAAAGACCCGAATCCAATTCTTTACTATTCGATTCACGTGGCAACATTGATTGCAATACAGCCTGACATTTGTGGGCCTCATCGGCGAGGACATGTATTACACTGGCGGGACCACCACGAGCACCAAATAAATCCAACTCGTTCATTGCCTCCAGAGCAGCCTTAGCCATACCAATAGAACTGGCATTGAGTTCAGGTTCACCGTGATTTGTTTTATCACCCCGCTCCCATATGCCATAATCGGGGATGCAATAGGCCGATTCAATGTAAAATACTAAATTTTGTATAAAGGACACTTCGTCCAATGAGAAGACAATTTGCAGGCCGGAGGCAGTCATTTGGGCCAAAATCAAAAGATACAAAGAGACAGCATCGATTTGCAAATGACCCCATTCGGCGTCGCCAACAACAGGTTGACCATTTGTGCTAGAGTATTTGGCATGTAGCGAATCCAATGGATTCTGGGTCATTTTGAATTTTTCAACTTTATCCTTCTGATTCATCATGGCCATGAGGAGACCACGCATTAGCTTAACACAGCTCTGTTCCAGTTCATAGCATTTGGCACGATCTTCATCCTGATCGGCAATTTTCTTATAGGCCATTGAAAGACCCCACACGGCCAAGATGCAATAGACATTGTCTCTGATCCAAGCATGTGAATTTACATTGGATGCTGGAAACAATCCGGTGACTGGTTCCTGATGGGACATAATCAGGCGATGCACCACGCGCTGGTAATAGTCCAGGCGTACGCCTGAATTGCTGCGCGAACGCATATTGTCCGATGTCGTCGCTACCCACCGACCGACCGAATGTCTCGTTTAGCGAACTAAAATAGAAAAGAATTGCATTCATTAGCAGTGCATTGTTAAATTGATGACTGACTAGCCTATTAACGAGCAAGCAAACAACTTACATAAGTTTAGTAATATAGACGATCACTTCCACTACCAGCACCTCTTGTCTTGCGTTGCCTGTCTTTCCTTTACAAAACTATTCGACTATCAGTTCTATTCCTGATTCGTTTTCGAATTTTTATTTCCTCAATTTATTGTTCTAATTCATATCTTTTGGCATAAATTTTATCACCCACGAATTGCCTGCACTTTGGCGAATATATTCCTGTAATTTTTTGTTGTTTTGGTATAAAAATATCTTGTAAAATTGTTTTTTTTCTATTGGAACAATTGATTCGTCGTAAAATCACAAAAATTTTTCACAGTTTTTCATGTAATTAAATAAAATGTCAAATCAATGTCAAATTAATAAAGACATCAGAATTAAAAACGTTCCACAAGCTACGAATTAAGGGAGATAGAAGAAAATGTCTGATAAAGAATGAATTTCAAAACAAAATATTTGTAAAATGGTAATTGTTTACGAACGTGTGTGATGCATAATTGACGATTGACCACTTGTTGTTTAGAAAGAGATATGGAAGATAAGTGAGAAAATCAGTGAACGAATGTTGACATGACAACACAACGAAAGGAACTACAAAATGTCAGAGGAAAAATATACACTGAGAGAAAATGTGACTCATTAGTTAGGTTAGATATTAACAGTCGTTTTACTCGTAGACTAGTGAACCATTGTGTTCATCCTAAAAATGAACTAAGAATGAAAAAAGAAGAGGTAGAGTGAAAAAGGTATAGCATGAAAATTAGAGGGGTTTGAGGTTAGATTTGATAACTCAGCCATTATTATAACTGGTTTGTCTTGTCCCATTAATCAGGAAAAATATGAATTTTTGGCTTAAGTCTAGTTTAGGGGTTCCTTTGGGAACGTTTTGAAATCCGTATTTCCGGAGATGATTTTAAAAATTTACTGAGGCAATATGGGCATCAATTAAAAGCGTTCGAAGCCCTGATTACATAAACACTATTCAAATTAAAAGATGATTCGGTCGCGTAGCCGGAGTTGCCACCTGTCCATAAGAAAAATTATTAAATCCCCGTCGAAGTGGTGCGGACGACGACTTGATGTTGATTTCGGGAAAATTTCCGTCAACAATCTCGGAGCTTATGAAAATAGCCTTACTGATGCTGTCACGCTGGCGAACGGCCTTGGTGTAAACCCAACAAAGACGGAACTGGTAATGTTCACTAGGAATGGATGGAGTGCAGCTTCATCAATCACCCGAAGGAAAATACCTTGGCACAATCCTGGACTCTCGGGCGAAGAGAGGGCTGATTGCAGTGTATGCATGCAAGATCTCCATTGGGAAATGTTAGGGGCTA